>NC_138519.1:10490000-10705597 GCF_000230855.2 Cajanus cajan
TATATATAGAGAGAGAGAGAGAGGAGGAATCAAATGACTCATAAAGTAACTCTTAGTAAAGTTAGTCCGCTCAATAACTCATAGTGTATGTTGAATTTCATCAATCTAATTATTAAATTAAAAGTTATTAAATTTTACTAATAATTAATATAGAAAAAATTGATTAGCTTTGGAATAAATTATTTGCAAACAATATATTTGAAAAATTAATTATTTTAAATTATTTAACTAGAATCTTATTGATTGTGAGACCCCTTGTCTCTTTCTTTTCTCCCCTCACTTTCACTCACTCTCTTCTTTACTCTCTGTTGTCACTCACTTTTCATTTCTCTCTCAATTCCTTGTGGTGATCTTGGTGGTTGTAGGTGTAAGTGGTGAGTGAGCTGGTTTCCTTTCCCGTTGGTTGATTTCTTAAGCTTCTCCTTCTTCTCCATTTCTTCTCCGCTCAAGCTTGTCTTCTTCCCGGAGCTAGGAATTCTTCACCGAGGTAAGGGAAGCTAGGTTTTTGCTGGATTGTGTGGAGATGAGTTTAGAAACTCATGAGGGGTTTAATGTTGGATGTAACAACCCAATTTTTACTGGGCCAAGAGCCCAATTAAGGTGGTTTAGTAGCCCGGAACGGGCCGTTCCGAAATTGAAACGGGCCGTTTCAAATTACTAAATAGACCTACATTTGGTAGCCTGGAACGAGTCATTCCAAAATTGGAACGGACCGTTCCAAACTATTTAATTTGGCTATGATTTTTAGTTGGGAACGGGCCGTTCCGGATTTCAGAAATGGCCTTTAAACCTTATTGAGAACGGGCCGTTCTGGTTATAGAACGGGCCGTTCCAAATTATGACCGTTGAGAGTTTTTAATGCAAAACCCAGAACGAGCCATTTTGGTTTGAGAACGGGCCATTATGGATGTGATTTTTACTCGTGTTTTAAGGGTCCAGAATGGGCCGTTCTGGATTTGGAACAGGCCGTTCCGGAGACATCGGGTCCTATAAATAGAGCACTCTAGCACTCTCAAAAGCACACTTTTCACTTCTCTCTTCTTTTCTTCTTTGCTGTCTTCTTTCCTTCTACACTCTCTGAAGACCGAGAGGCACTTAGAGGAGGAGACCAAGGAGATCTCTGTTTTAGTTTCAGCTACTGTTTATCCAGGTACGAGGGAAAAGCGAATTATTTATATGTAGAGTTACATGAGGGAATTGGGTAGAGGAAGAGTCCCTTAGGATTATGAATAATTTTATAATTATTTCTGTTTGGAGAATTATTCGTCTTATGTGATTCTGTATATATTTAGGACTATGAATATATGATTAATTTGTAAAAATAATACTCTGGGAGAGAGAACGAAATTATAGAAAAGTGTTTGTAAGTTAGGTTTTGGAAAAATTGGATTATTTCTGTTTGAGAAATTGATGATCCCATTAGATTCTATATGTGTTGAGGATTAGAAATATATATTTAATTTGTAAGAATGATGATCTGAGAGGGAGAATGAAACTATAGAAAAGTGCATGTGAGTTAGGTTTTGGAATAATTGGGGGTTTTACTATTTATGTTAAAATTATATTAAATTGATAATTCTATTAATTATTTTATTAATTTATGACTGTTATTGTTATGTTAATTGATAAGAATTGATGATATAGATGTGAATTGCTTGAGGAGTGTGTAAACCCTTATTTTGTTGGACTTATTTATTGTGTATGTGATATGGAATTGTATACGTAATATGGAATTGAGATATGAGATGAGATGTTGTGTGGATATGATTATGATTGTGATTGTGGTTTCTCACACTAATGACCAGGGATGAGACGAACCTTGAGTAGTGATGCTTCAAGGATGAGCGTGCCCCTGACATAGTGTGGGATGTGTGAGGCAATTAACATGCATCACTTATGTCAAATATGGCAGCCCTGGCATAGGGTTAATTGCAAGACTTGTGTGGATTGTAATGTGACTGTGGTTCCTCACACTAATGACCAGGGATGAGATGAACCTTGGGTAAGTGATGCTACGAGGACGAGCGTGCCCCTGACATGGTGTGGGATGAGTGAGGCAATTAACCCGTATCACTTGTGTTAGATGTGGCGTGGCCTTGGCATAATGTTAATTGTAATATTTGTGTGGATTGTGATGGACTGGTGTAATTGTGAATTGAGATGTGAAGATGAATGATTGATAGAATGATGATATATCTATAGAAATGTTTGTAAATAACATTCCAAGTTATGATGAAATGATGTTGTGGATTTCCTTGTGTGCTTTATATATAAATGTTTTCTTTTCTCACCGTACAATTTGTGGATGTTTTAGGTGAGGAAGATCCAACTTTGAGTGGCATCTAGAATGTCAACCGTTGAGTTGTGGGTGTGCTCTAATTTTGTGACATCGGGGCAGAGAATTCTAGGATAAATTCTTATATGTATTTAGAGTTATAACTTCTCTTTTGAAAGCAATTTGTAAACTCTCAAGTTTTACTTTCTAAATTTTATTTTTAATTATTTTGGTTATTTACGAAGGTTTTATGTGAACCCTTTTACTAACGTTGAATATTTTATTCTGTAATTTATTTACAAGATTTATTTATATATGTGTTGGGGGTAGTAAGGGTGTCACATTGGATTATTGTTGGCTGAGATTGAAGAAATTTCATTTTTGGAGTTTCGGGATTTTGGGTGAAAACTTGGGATTTTCATGTTTTGAGGTTGCGTGTTGGAAATGAGGTGTTTTTATTGATGTTTGATGAAAATGTGAACTTTTGGATGGTTTGCATGTGGATTTCCTAGCTGTTTTCACAGGTTTTGAAGAGATTTTTGAAAGTTTGAGAGTTGCTGCTGGGTATCACGTCGGGCGCAGTTCTTCGCCGGGCCCGTGACCACTAGAGGGCTCCATTTGGGCAAGCCCGCCGGGCACAAAGATGTGTGCGTCGGGCGAACTTGAGAATATGAGCCTCTAGATGGCCCACGCCGGGCATGGTGGGACCGTGCTGGGCGCGATATCAGTATGAGACATGTTTTTGAGTCTTCTGGTGTGGCACCGGGCGCAATTGATATTGCACCGGGCGTGAGACCTTGGGGAACTCTCTGCTTACCCTGCGCCGAGCGCGGGTTTGCACGCCGGGCGGGTGAGACCTTTTGAGGTCTCTACCTCCTAGCACACCGGGCGCAATAGGTATTGCAAGGCGCGTTTGAGCCTTGATGCTCTCTAGTTGTGCCACGCCAGGCGCGACAATGAGTGTGCCGGGCGCGGATGTTGTATTATATGCTGATATGTGTTGAATTATGCTGAAATTGATGATAGATGTTGTTATATGCTGAGCTGAGCTGTAAATAATGAATATTGCTGTGCTGTTAGATGATAATGCTGAATTATGATGTTTAAGCTGTGCTATATAATGTTGAGTTGTGCTGTATGCTATTATTGTTGGAATGCTGTGCCGTGTTGCATGCTGATATAAGCTGCTGTAAGTCGTAAGGCTGAGCTATTGTAGGCCGTAAGGCTGAGCTATTGTAGGCCGTAAGGTTGAACTGTTGTAGGCCGTAAGGCTGAGCTGTTATAGGCCGTAAGGCTGAGCTGTTGATCACTAGGACTAGAGGAGATGTTTTTCGAAATTCCTCATCCCATTGTGTGGATTGAGTGGCTGTGGTGCTCTAAGAGCCCAATTTGTTGAAAATCCTCCCTGGAAAGCTGACCCTTGGAGTGGTAACTTGTTGTTCTCCTCTAAGTTCTTAGTGGTCCTGTGTGAAGGTCGAGGCACACGTGTACAAAGCGACCAAGGTATAGGGGCAAGGTCGAGCTATACCGCTTACAACCGACCACATCTAGTTGATATGCGTGACGACGCATTTGTGTGTTTATTGCTGTTTATGCTGATGATGTGCTGATGATTGTAGTTGTTCATATTTCTTATATATGTTTTATATGTTGATTCTTTTCACTAGCTTACCCTTTGTTATTTCCATGTGGTTTGGACTGCGATGATCATACTATGTATGAGAGCAGAGCAAGGTTAGGTTGGTGTGCTGAAGTGAGTCTGCAGCTGTCAGATGAAGTCTTATTCTTTTGTTATATTTTTAGCTACTTAGTGTAGCGTTGCTGGATGTATTTTGTTTACTCTGTGTTGTAGCCCAGATTTGGATCTTGTGTATATATATTCTAGATGTTTATTTTTATATACTTGTTCTTTTCTGAGTGGCGCTGTTTTGTTGTGTTGTATGTGGTGACCAGCTGGGTCGTTACACTTTAGTGGTATTAGAGTCTGGTTCGAGTATAGTGGACACTCCTTGGGGATGGTTCCTTTAGGCTTTTGTCGTGCTGAACTCTGTGTTGTGCTGATTTCTTTGATGATTGTTGTGCTGTTGATTGTTGTTTGGTTTAGTTGTTGGATATTGAAGGTGTTGTTACTTTTGTAGACAATGACTAGAACCAAGGAACAGATAGCCCGTGCCATGGAGATGATGGCTATGGCTATGTAGCAGCAAAATGCTTATTTTGCTAAGATGGACGCTGATAGAGCTGCAGCTAGTACAACACGACCAGTTGGGTCACAGGAGAGCCGGGATCTAGCTGAGTTCCGGAAATGCCATCTTTCACAGTTCAAGGGAGATGCAGACGTAGAGGTGGCTGACCACTGGATCTGTGAGCTGGAGAAGATCTTCACAGTGTTGGGATCTTCTCAAGAGAGGAGGCTGGCATATGTTGTTTACATGCTAGTTAGAGAGGCTGAGCATTGGTGGAGGGGCACTCATCATATGCTGACTGCTAGAGGTGTTGCAGTAGACTAGGAGTGTTCAAGAGGGTGTTTTTGGAGAAGTACTTCCCGGAGAGTGTGAGGCACGCTAAAGAGGCTGAGTTCATGCGGTTGCACCAGGGAGAGATGACAGTATCTGAGTATGCGATGAGATTCGAGCACCTGGCTCGTTTCTACTCGCAAGCTATTTTTGAGGCCTGGAAATGCAGGAAATTGTTGAGGGTTTGAGACAGGATCTGAAGAGGGTGGTGGTGCCTATGGCCATAACCGAGTTTCCGGCCTTGGTGGAGAACGCAAAAGTTGTTGAGCGGTTAGAAGCTGGCAACCGTGTGATGAAATCTGCTGAGTGACCAGCTGGGTCCAAGAGAGGAGGAAATCAGAGGAAGCCATATGATAGGCCCCAACCACAACAAGGGGGTCCTGTCATAAGGCAACCTACTGATGCTGCTAGAGGTGGGAGACAGGGTGGAGGTGCCACTCTTAGATGCTACAGGTGTGCTGGACCCCATTTTGTCAGGGATTTTCCACACATGGAGAGCTGGTGTTTCAGGTGCCATCAGATGGGTCATGAGTTGACCAACTGTCCTGCCAGGAACAGACCGGAGAGGGGTGCTCAGAGGGGTGATACTCAGAGAGGAGACGCTCAGAGGGGTGACAAACCTACTACAGCTGGTAGAGTGTTCGCTTTGATTGGGGCTGAAGCTTCTACTTCCTCAAATCTTGTGAAGGGGTAGGGTAGAGCTGCTGGTAAGGATGTGATGATTCTTTTCGACTCTGGAGCTTCTCATTCATTTATTTCTTATGCTTGTGCTGCTATGCTGAGTGTTTTGGTGTGTGATTTAGGGTTGAGACTGCTAGTGTCGATGCCCGCTTCTGCTTCGGTAGTTGCTTCTGAGCTGTGTGCTGGCTGTCGTATTATTATAAATGAGAAGAGGTATAAGGTGAACTTGATCTGTTTACCTTTGGTGGAAATTGACATAATCTTAGGGATGGATTGGTTGTCTGCCAATCGTATTCTTATAGATTGTGCCAATAGGAGGCTGATCTTTCCTCAAGAAGAGGAGGAGCTGTTGATTTCAGCTGTTCAAGCTGAATCATTGTTGAGGGATGAGGCAGAGTGTTGTCTTCTGCTTGTTGCTATGAGTGTGGAGACCGAAAGGGTCATTGCTGAGATAGATGTGGGAAGAGAGTTTGCTGAGGTGTTCCCGGATGAGGTGCATGGGTTGCCTCTTTCTAGGGAGATGGAGTTTAGCATCGACTTGGTTCTAGGTACGGGGCCAGTGTCGGTGGCTCCCTATAGGATGGCCCCTGCTGAGCTGGTTGAGCTAAAAGGTCAGTTGGAGGACCTGTTGGAAAAGCAGTTGGTGCGGCCGAGTGTATCGCCGTGGGGTGCTCCCGTGCTGTTGGTGAAGAAGAAAGATGGAGGTAGTCAACTGTGTGTTGATTATTGGCAGTTGAACAAGTTGACCATTAAGAACAAATATCCACTTCCTCGGATAGATGACTTAATGGATCAACTGAAGGGAGCATCAATTTTCTCGAAGATTGACTTGAGGTCAGGTTATCACCAGATCAGGATGAAGGAGGGTGACATACCGAAGACTGCTTTCAGGACTAGGTATGGTCACTATGAGTATGTTGTGATGCCGTTTGGTGTGACCAATGCCCCGGCAGTGTTCATGGATTACATGAACAGGATCTTCCGGCCCTTTTTGGATAAATTTGTGGTGGTGTTTATTGATGACATCCTGATTTATTCAAGGACCGTGGAGGAGCATGGAGAGCACTTGAGGTTGGTGTTGGAGATTTTGAAGGCGAAGCAACTGTACGCTAAGCTTTCAAAAATTGAGTTCTGGTTGGATGAAGTGAAGTTCTTGAGACATGTTATTTCAGTTGAGGGGATTGTTGTTGATCCGGCTAAGTTGGAGTCGGTGTTGCAGTGGGAGCGTCCAAGAACTGTCATTGATATTCAGAGTTTTATGGGTCTAGCGGGTTACTATCGAAGGTTTATTGAGGGATTCTCCAAGATAGTAGCGCCTCTAACCCAGTTGACAAGGAAAGAGCAGCCGTTCATTTGGACAGATGCCTGTGAGCGGAGTTTTGATGAGTTGAAGAGGAGGTTGACTACTTCTCCTGTGCTGGTGTTACCCGACTTTGGTGAACCTTTTAATGTGTATTGTGATGCTTCTCATAAGGGTTTGGGGTGTGTACTGATGCAAAACAGGAAAGTGGTGGCATATGCTTCAAGGCAACTGAAGAACCATGAGAAGAATTATCCTACTCATGACTTGGAGTTAACATCAGTTGTGTTTGCCTTGAAGATATGGAGGCATTATCTGTATGGTGCTTGGTTCAGCGTCTTCAGTGATCATAAGAGTCTGAAGTACCTGTTTGATCAGAAGGAGCTAAACATGAGGCAGAGGCGGTGGATGGAGTTTCTGAAGGATTATGACTTCCAGTTGATGTATCATCCTGGGAAGGCCAATGTTGTGGCAGATGCACTGAGTAGGAAATCCATTCACATGTCTAGTATGATGGTGAGAGAGCTGGAGCTGGTGGAGGAGTTCAGAGATTTGAATCTCTATGTGGAGTTAGCTCAGGATCACATTAGTTATGGGATGATTACCATAACTAGTGAGTTCTTGAGGCAGGTTGGACTAAAATAGTTGCAAGATGTTGAGCTGGTGAAGCTTCTGGGTTTGCTAGGTACCGAGAAGGTTGTTGGTTTTGAGCTGGGTGAAGATGGAATCTTGAGGTTCAAGGGCAGAATTTGCCTGCCTCATGATGCTGAGCTGAAGAGAGTTGTGATGGAGGAAAGCCACAAGAGCAGACTTAGCATACATCCTGGTATGACTAAGATGTATCAAGACCTCAAGAAGACTTTCTGGTGGTCTGGTATGAAGAGGGAGATAACTGAATATGTGGCGGCCTGTCTGACCTGTCAGAAGGCGAAGGTGGAGCATCAGAAGTCGAGTAGTTTGATGCAGCAGATGGAGATTCCAGAATGGAAGTGGGATAGTATCACTATGGATTTCATTGTGGGGTTGCCTAGGTCGGCTAGGAATAGTGATGCTATCTGGGTGATTGTTGATCGATTGACCAAGTGTGCACATTTCTTGCTTGTCAACATCGTGGTCCTTGGAGAAGCTGACACAGTTGCATGTGAGGGAAATAGTACGGTTGTACAGGGTGCCTTCCAGTATTATTTTAGACAGAGATCCGAGGTTCACTTCCAGATTTAGGCAGAATCTACATCAAGCCCTAGGCACGAAGCTGAAGCTGAGTTCTGATTATCATCCGCAGATGGATGGTCAGTCAGAGAGGAAAATCTAGTCCTTGGAGGATTTGCTGAGGGCTTGTGTGTTAGACCACTTGGGAAGTTAAGAGGAGGTCCTACTGCTAGTTGAGTTCACTTACAATAATAGCTTTCATGCTAATATTGGGATGGCGCCATTTGAAGCCTTGTATGGCAGAAGATGTAGGACTCCTCTGTGCTGGTATCAAGATGGTGAGTCAGTGGTGGTGGGATCAGAGCTAATCCTACAGACTACTGAGAATGTGAAGTTGATTTAGGAGAGGATGAAAACTGCTCAGAGTAGGCAGAAATCATATGCTGACAAAAGGCATAAGCCTTTGGAGTTTGCTGAAGGGGAACATGTGTTTCTGAAGGTGACCCCGACCTCTGGTGTGGGTAGAGCACTAAAGGCAAGAAAGTTGACACCGAGGTTTGCTGGTCCCTATCAGATCATACAGCGTGTGGATCCTGTTGCTTATCGGTTGGCTTTGCCACCGTCTCTTTCAAACCTACACGATGTATTTCATGTATCCCAGCTGAGGAAGTATGTTCATGACCCTGGTCATGTGGTGGAGCTGGATGATGTGCGGGTGAAGCAGAATCTAACGTTTGAGAAGTCGCTGGTAGCTGTGGTTGATCATAAGCTAAAGGAGTTGAGGGGCAAGTCCATTGCTCTGGTGAAGGTGTTGTGGGATGCAGCTATTTGTGAGGCTACTTGGGAGGTTTAGCAGTAGTGTAGGGAGCGATTTTCGTTTCTATTCCCAAGTAAGTATGTTTTCGGGGATGAAAACTCTTATTGTTGGGGAGGTTGAGAGACCCCTTCTCTCTCTCTTTTCTCCCCTCACTTTCACTCACTCTCTTCTTTACTCTCTGTTCTCACTCACTTCTCATTTCTTTCTCAATTCCTTGTCGTGATCTTGGTGGCTGTAGGTACAAGTGGTGAGTGAGTTGGTTTCCTTTTCCGTTGACTGATTTCTCAAGCTTCTCCTTCTTCTCCATTTCTTCTCCGCTCAAACTTGTCTTCTTCCCGGAGCTCGGAATTCTTCACCGAGGTAAGGGAAGCTAGGTTTTTGCTGGATTGTGTGGAGATGAGTTTAGAAACTAATGAGGGGTTTAATGTTGGATGATTGTTGGCTAAGATTGAAGAAATTTCATTTTTGGGGTTTCGGGGTTTTGGGTGAAAACTTGGGATTTTCATGTTTTGAGGTTGCATGTTGGAAATGAGGTGTTTTTATTGATGTTTGATGAAAATGTGAACTTTTGGATGGTTTGCATGTGGATTTCCTGGTTGTTTTTGTAGGTTTTGAAGAGATTTTTGAAAGTTTGAGAGTTGTTGCTGGGTATCACGTCGGGCGTAGTTCTTGGCGCCGGGCATGTGACCACCAGAGGGCTTCATTTGGGCAAGCCTGCCGGGCGCAAAGATGTGTGCGCCAGGCGAACTTGAGAATGTGAGCCTCTGGATGGCCCACACCGAGCGTGGTGGGACCGCGCTGGGCGCGATATCAGTATGTGACATGTTTTTTAGTCTTATAGTGTGGCGCCGGGCGTGACCACGTCTCGCCAAGCGTGGAGACTCCTTGGGAGTCTCTGCCAGAGGTGGCGCCGGGCGCAATTGATATTGCACCAGGCGTGAGACATTGGGGAAGTCTCTACTTACCCTGCACCGAGCGCGGGTTTACATGCCAGGCGGGTGAGACCTTTTAAGGTCTCTGCCTCTTAACACGCCAGGCGACCGGGCGCGTTTGAGCCCTGGTGCTCTCTGGTTGTGCCACACCGGGCGCGACCATGAGTGCGCCGGGTGTGGATGAGATGTTGTATTATATGCTGATATGTGTTGAATTATGCTGAAATTGTTGATAGATGTTGTTATATGTGGAGCTGAGCTGTAAATAATGAATATTGATGTGCTGTTAGATGATAATGCTAAATTATGATGTTTAAGTTGTGTTGTATAATGTTGAGCTGTGCTGTATGCTGTTATTGCTGGAATGTTGTGTCGTGCTGTATGCTGATATAAACTTCTATAGGCCGTAAGGCTGAGTTGTTGTAGGCCGTAAGGCTGAGCTGTTGATCACTAGGACTAGAGGAGATGTTTTTCGAAATTCCTCATCCCATTGTGTGGATTGAGTGGCTGTGGTGCTCTTAGAGCCCAATTTGTTGAAAACCCTCCCTGGAAAGCTGACCCTTGGAGTGGTAACTTGCTGTTTTCCTCTAAGTTCTTAGTGGTCTCGTGTGTGGGCAAGGTTGAGGCACACGTGTACAAAACGACCACGATATAGGGGCCAGGTCGAGCTATACCGCTTACAAGCGACCACATCTAGTTGATATGCGTGACGACGCATTTGTGTGTTTACTGCTGTTTATGCTGATGATGTGCTGATGATTGTAGTTGTTCATATTTCTTATATATGTTTTATATGCTGATTCTTTTCACTAGCTTACCCTTTGTTGTTTCCATGTGGTTTGGACTGCGATGATCATACTATGTATGGGAGTAGAGCAGGGTTAGGTTGGTGTGCTGAAGTGAGTCTGCAGCTGGAAGATGGAGTCTTATTCTTTTGCTATTTTTAGCTACTTAGTGTAGCGTTGCTGGATGTATTTTGTTTACTCAGTTTTGTAGCCCATATTTGGATCTTGTGTATATATATTCTAGATGTTTATATGTATATACTTGTTCTTTTCTGAGTGACGCTGGTTTGTTGTGCTGGGTGTGGTGACTAGCCAGGTCGTTACACTGATAATTTACTATATGATCTTTGATATTTTTGTATAACTAATATCTAGTTTTAAATTTGATATAAAAATATTATGATATAATTAGATAATATTTTAAATTAGTATTTTATTAATGGTTGATAATTAGAAAATAAAACAAGGATAAATATATTTTTTCAATTTTATTTCTTAGATTTAAGATGAATAAATATATTAAATTAATTAATAATTTATTTAAATTTTAAAATTTAATTTATAAAAATTATTTTAAAAAAGAAGAGTTATAATAACACCGGTGTAACTTTATATTAATGTGAATTTTGTAAATTTAACCGTTAGATTGAAAGTTTTTTACTCTTACATCATATGTACAAAATTTTATATTAATTCAAGATAATTTGATATTGCATTCTTGTAAAACAAAATTGACGTAATATATACATTTCAAAATATACTAAAATATGAATACTTTGATTACCTTCAAGTTGTTGTTCAATTTTAACGGTTGGATTTACAAAATTCACATTTAATATAAAGTTATTGAGCGATATAATACTTAGTAAAAGTTACACCGGTGTTATTATAACCCTTTTCATTTTAAAAAAATATAAATTATTATTTAAACTTTTAAATTTATAATAAATAATTTAAATTGTATCATAATATTAATTTTAAATAGAAATAAGTAAATTGTTAATTATAAACATAAGTATATATATAAATAAAGATTAATTAAATATAATATAATTATTATTATTGATAATATAATTATTATATATTATTAAATTTTTATAATGGTCCAGACACACTAGAATGAGAGGGATCCAAAGATAATATAAGTATGAGATTGTATAGTTGAAAATGACTTAAATGAATTAATTTATACTATCTATACTACCAACATGCATTTGTTTTTCTGAAGCTTATCTCATCAGATTTTCATAGTTAAGCGTGCTTGACTTGGAGTAATATAGGGATGTGTGACCTTCTGGAAAATTTTCCAAAAATTGTGCAAGCAAAGACAAAATACGCTGAATAGTGAGTTGTCGTGAAATAGAATCCTTGAGAGCATAGTTTTAAAAACCAGACCGGTCATCGAACCGGTTAAGGTACTGGGTCAGTGGGTCAAAGGTTGAACCGGTGGGTCACTAGTTGAACCGCATGACTCGATTTTTATTTATTTTTATTAAAAAATATTCATATTAAATATATTTTATACTTATAAATTTTAATAAATTCATTTCTTATTTTAAATTTCAATTTTTCTATCTTATTTAAAATTATGTTTATTTTTATTTTGTAAAAAAATACATAAAAAATTACATGTTAAACTATATATTAATACAAATTAAAAATATAAATAATATGTACATATATAATATGCTTGCAATTGATATCACAAAATAATATATGTATATCTACATAGATATTATATTATTAAATATATAATTTAAAATTAATAATATACTATAAAAGTTATTTAAGTTGTATATATTACAAACATATATATTAGAACAAGTAGTCATTGTTATATTTAATAAGACTCTTTGCTTTTCCATTAAGAGATTTAATTTTCATTATTATTTTTGTGGTTTATGGTCCCTTAATTTTTTTTTAAAAAAATAAGAAAAAAAGTGGTTGAACCGGTTTGACCCATCGGTTCACCGCTGAACTGAAAAATTGACCGGTTAAATCCGATTTAAAACGAGTCGACTGCATAACCGATCCAACTTAAGATTCGGACCGGCTGGACCACTGGTTCCCGATCCAACCGGTCCGACCAGGCAGTTCGATCCGGATTTTAAATCACTGCTTGAGAAACCAAATATTAGGACTGTTATATTAATAAATTTATTAAAATCAAACAAACATTTTTTGATGGATTTTTCTGTTGCAATCATATAAAGATTTTCAAATAATTTTCAACAGATTAAATTATTTCTAACGAATTTTTTTTCTGATGCCCCTTTTTCCGACGAATGCAAATTCGTCAAAAATATGTTGGAAATAGAGAATTTTTGGTGGATATTCCTTTTTACCGACAGATTATGTCTGTCAAAAATTTGCATTTTTCTTGCAGTGAATTTTTAAAAAATTCAAAAATTATTTGATACTTCGTTTTATTAATTCAAATCAATGTATAAAATAATTTTATAATTATCCATCAATTTAAATTAATGAAATGAAATATCAAATAATTTTTAAATTTTTTTAAAATTTATAGACTTTATCTATGCATTAAGAACTTTGAATTTAACGGTTGGATCGTTAAAATTTAATGTAGAACATAAGTTATTGAATAAAGTAAGTCTAGATAGATTTACTTCTAAAGTTATATATATATATATATATATATATATATATATATCAAGAATAAAAATGCTATGTAGTCAAGATATTTTGAATATTATGTTGATTTTCAAATAAATGCATTTTAAGTTTTAAAAATTTCCCGGTTTTCAATATCTCATAATAAATCTTTAAGCATCCTTTGCTCTTTTGAGACTATGATTATAGAGTATGAAGGAGTTACACACTTTTAAATTATTTTTTGTACATTTTTTTTAAATTCATGTTTTTTCTCCCCCCAAATCCAAACTACTTATAATTTTCTATTTATACCTTTAAATTTATTGTATGCATATTTCCCTTATACTTATAAATATTTTTCTATTAATTTATATATTTAAATTATAAATATCTATGAATTGTATATTAAGATACTTACTATTTTCTTAAAAACATGATACTCATGCTATCCATGCATATAAAGTAGTCATAAAAAAAACGATATGAGATAATTGATATTTATAGTATCCATATATTGACTTATATATACAAATAATCTTATTAGAACAGTAGTAATGATCTTTAAAGATAATTAATATATTAAATTAACAATTTTTAATTATTTGTTACTAAAAAATTTAATTATATTTGTGTGCGTACGAAAATTCAATTTAGTGGTACCTTGAATTGAGCCCATCAGTTCATTCTCACTTAAGGCTAACACCCTTAAGTTTTTCAAGGTTTGAGGACCTGCAAAACAAAAAAAAAAAAAAATTGATTTTGAGGCAACTTATTCATGATCTTTAAAGAAGTTGTATTTTGTAAGTTTAAAATGTGGAAGAAAACTAACTATTATTTTCATTTCTTATTTTTATTTTTATTTTTAACTAAAAAATTGAGATTTTATTTTCAATGTGTTTCTTGTTATTAAATTTCAGTACAGAAATAGAAAGAACTTTTTTTTCACCGTTTCTGTGCACATATTTAAAAACAAAATAGACAATTTTGTAATTAAAAATAGAAACAAAACATGAAAACAGAAAAATATTTTCTCAAAGTAAGTGAGCTATTTCAAATGCAATCCATAACAAAGATGAAATAATATACCTTCAGTATTTAGTGTGCCATGGAGTTCATTATAGCTTAAGTCCAATAGTTCCAACTGACTAAAATTAACAAAATCTGTCACAAGTAAATGCATAGAAAAAGGTATCAAAATGCTTTTATCGATCGGTGAGGGAAAATGTCAATTAATTAAATTTAGTTCATCATTAACTATATTGCAGGAACAAAATAGAGTTAAATTAAGATTCATGCCTCGAGCATCGAAAGAACCATTCATCGAGTTTGAATTCAGCCTCAAAGTCCGTAGGGATACTAAATCATTCAAATTTGATAACACGTTGCTATTTAGGGCATTCTGTGAAAGGTCCAAGTTCTCCAACTTCTTCATATTTGAAAATCCTTCAAAATATTTACAAAGCTAATATGCATCAGTAGGTTTTCAAACATGCAGAAAGAAAGTTGCAGCGTGACCCTTTATTTATTTTTTTCTGTGCTAATAAAATATTTATAAAAAAAATCAAAATTTGCAAAAGAAAGTAGAAATTAGTCTGCACTCTGCACTATGGGGCACGGGGTCACAGTACCACTAACTAACCCAGAAGACTAAATTTATTTTATTTTATACAATCTCATTTATTTAATTATTAATCTTTTTGATTTTTCATACTATGACTTTGAATATATAAAAATTATTTTAAACTCGGATTAATTCAAGTCTAATTAAGTGAATTTACTTAAATTAACCATTTAACTAATTTACCTTTTAATTTTCAAATTTTAAATAGACCCATTTCCTCTCATGTTAACCAATAACTTAAATTCAAAAAATTGCATCTAGCAACTTAATTTCAAGAGAGGTGATTCTTTAAAAAAAAAATATGAATTAATATGTTTTTACCTTATGGGGTTTTACTTCCATTACAATTTTTAAAATATATAATTGTTTAAGACTCGATACTTTAGTTTAAGTAGTGTTTAGAAAGTGAACAAGTGATAATTATTGTTGATTTTTTAAAATAAATAAATCCTGTCAACGTTTTGATTTTATATCACTAATTGTCCATAATTTTTATTTTTCACATGTATCCTCTTTGGAGACAATCCTTGGACGAAAAATGGTCAAAGACCAAATGTAAACATCCCTTTCAACATGAATTTAAACTTTGGTTTGTGACATTGTAGGAGACTAGTGCCCTTCTATTAAACCTAACCTTCATTCGTTGGTGTATAGTTGCCCATAATTAATGGATAGAAAAAATCATAAGTTGCCGTGAATGAAATAACGAAGTGAATCCTGTAAATATACATTAAATCCAGTGATCTTTTCATGAAATTGTGTCTACCAAATTTAAAATAATTCGATTATATATTATTGTTAAATAATTTAATTGTTGACAGACATATGTGTTGAAAGCAAATAACACGTTAAAATAATCAAAGTCTTAATTGAAATTTGAATTTTATAATATTGTACAAATTTTATATACGAGATCAATCATTCAACGTCAAAGAACAAAGCAGGATTTAGATATATACTTGCCTTGAGAAGGGAAAGAACCATACATCGAGTTTGAATTGAGCTTCAAAGTTCGCAATGATGTTAATCCGTTCAAACTTAGTACAGTGCTGGTATTTAGATAATTATTTGAAAGGTCTAGGGTTTCCAACATCTTCAAACTTGAAAATCCTTCAAAATTAAGATATAGAGAACTATTGAGCGGTCATAACATATGCTATCAATAATTGGTGGTACGAAATTAAGCAATTGAATATACTTGCCTTCAGCTGGGAAAGAACCATGCATCAAGTTTGCATTGAGCTTTAAAGTTCGCAGTGATGCCAATCCCTTCAAACTAAGCAAGATGCTGGTATTTAGATAATTACTTGAAAGGTCCAAGGCTTCCAACTTCTTCAAACCTGAAAACCCTTCAACAGGATTAGGGTACATATGAGTGTGATGCAAATTATATATCTTTCACTTTTTTCTTATTTTTCTTTTTGCTAGATAGAACTTATATAGAGTAAATTACTTTTTCAAATTTTATGATTACTCATTTACCCTTTTTTTTAGAACTTTCAGTAATTTAGTCTTGGTGTAATCGTTTCAAATAATACTAAGGAAAGTTAATGTAATGTCTAAAGAAATATCAGTGTAATAATTTTTAAATACAACAAGAAAATTGTCATATAATGACAGACACTCTATAGTGACATTATACATGTCACTAAAAATTACTTTTACTCACACAATAACTACAATATATATTGGTATATTATTAAAAAGTGTGGGTATAGACTATAGTAACACACAAAATGTGTTTTTAAATCTCATTCAAAATCAACACTAAAATTGTGTGTAACTATATGTTAAATGGACATATACTTACATATATTGTACCTATAGTGACATTTTTTGTATGTCACTATATGTAACATTTCTTGTATGTCACTATATGTAACATTTCTTGTAGTGATAATAAAGAGCGGACAGAAAAAAAATAGAGATCTGTGTTTAATTTCTTAAAACGTCAAGGAGTGTGTTCGTAATTTATTCATTTATACATGTTTCATACCTCACATTTGATTCTTTCTTTTAATTATTCGAAATAGATGAGAAATATTGAAATAACATGAGTGATTGTAGTTGAGACTGTGTCACATGATCACATGCATGATGAGACAATAGATTCATACCTTGATTGTGAATCCAGTTATCATACATGTTACCAGATAAATCGAGGCTAAGAAGCTCTTGAAATGGAGAAAAAAGAGAAAAGTTTAAGATCAAACTTGGATTCTCATAGTCTTGCAACCCGTTGAGAGATAGCTCTACCACGTGCCCTTTTGAGAAATTACCACATTTGACTCTGTCCCAGGAACAGCAATTAATGTTGGCCCTATCATCAACCCATGATTCCAATTCACTCTCCGCAATCTCCCCACTTTGTGCAACGAAGTAGGACTTGATTGCAAGGAGGCCCATTCTTTCATTCTCCACGCAGCCATTACATGCTTTGATTTGCATTAGCACTGCCACAAAATAGAAAAGGGAACACAAAACCAAAGCCAACCTCATTGTGTTACTAGTGTTGAACCCAAATTACCTCTCTTCTTTTGTTATGCCTATATATAATAAGTGATATTCATATTGGTCTTGGTTTCATAGCTCCTTCAAGTTCCCACACCCACCTTCAATTATTATTCTCTCATGACTTTTCTATTGCAAGAAATTTCCTCCGAAACACGTTTGAAAAATGTTATTGTGGAATTGTGAAAAGCAACTTTGACAAAAGTTACTAGTTTCAACACCAACCCGATAAGTAGTAATTAATTTGGCCGCGCCCTATGCGGAAATTGTCTTGTGATGGATGGTCAAAGTTAGAACCGGTTGTGGATAAAAAAATGCTAAGCTTGAAAAAGTACCAAACTCTTGCAAAGTGGTGGTCAAATTTTAGTGTTTATCACTTACGAGGAAACGAATATGTATAATGTTTATAGTTATTAGTAAAAATCACTTCTATCTACAAATATTTAGTATAGGTAACTTTTAGTTGTAAGGAAAATTTACAAAATCATTATTATATATAACTCACGTATCGGACAAATAGATTGTCCATAAATAAATATATAAAAAAAATATTTATTTGCAAATTTTCAACTTTAGTAATAATTTATATTCATCATTATAAGTCAATTTTCTTGTATTGTATTTTCTAATTATAACATTAAGTAAGTAGTTATTTTGATGTAAAGAGATAGATGTATCCATACACTTTAAATTATTCTACTTTTGTGATAATTATCTTCAATTAAACTTGTTACATTTTTGTTAATTCATTATATAATTTACTAAAGAATTAAATATATTTTTGTGATTTAAGCCTTGAGCTCCTTAGGTTCAATTTTTAGTTATGAAAAAACGTTGGTGAATTGTTTCACATAGATAATATTAATAAAAAGAGAATCAAGAAAAAACTTAAATGAGCACAAAGGTAATTCAATTAATTTTCTATAGACATCAAGGGCTATGCTCTCGAGTAGGGGTGTTTATGGATCGGTTTTTTGAAAAAATCGATCCAAACCAAACCAAACCGTTTTATAAAAGTGGATCGGTTAACCGATCCATTTTTTATAAAGTAGATCGGTTTGATTTTTTTAAAATATGGATCGATTTTTTTAAAATTGGATCGGTTTGGTATGGTGTAGTTATCCACTTTTTACTTATATATGGATTAGTTTTTTTTTAAAACTAAACTGAATCGAACCGATCCACTTTGTAAAAATGGATCGGATAACTGAACCGATTTTATAAAGTGGTTCGGTTCGATTTTTTTTTTCAAAATGGATCAAATTTTTCAATACAGATCAAATCAGTTATGGATTGGTTTAGATTAATTTGGATCTTTTGGACACCCCTACCCTCGAGGTTATGGCAGGTCTCACACCATTGTGGGCTCTCTACTTCACATAATAATTATCTTCGATTTTGTCATTGTGTCAATGCTTGGATGGCTTTTATACTTCTCAATATGAGTTTCAATGATCAACTTAATTGCTTTGACGAGATGTGTTATTCATTTATCAAAGTCCATGTTGTTTTTCATTTATCGAGGACCCAAGTATATGGATGGAGATGCAACTAGACAACTGACATATGGCGAGTACATGCAAAAGACATTTTGTAGCTCAAGTTGCTAGCAATTTTATCAAAATGACAATGTATCATAATATTATCATTTTTTTTCTAAGCAAAATGAAATATATTAAATAGAAATATAAGGAGTACTCCAACCAATAAATAGTTATAAAAAATAACTAAAAATAGATAGACAAATCTAGTTTCTTAAGTAACCTATAAGGTATAACCAAGAAAACTAGGTCAAAAGTAATCCAAAACAAACAAAGCCAACCAAAATCACTAGGAAAAACAAAAAAAATAATACTTCATGACCTCACCATCCAACAATTGAGCATAATGATGAAATCCACCTGTATCTTGACTGGACAACAAATATAGAAAAACAGAAGCAGTAGTGAAGACCATTAAAAAACCAAATTCATAATATTATCATTATAAATTATAAAAATAATATTTTAAAATATATAAATTATTATTTAAACTTTTAATTTATAATAAATAATTTAAATTGTATCATAATATTAATTTTAAATAGGAATAAGTAGATTGTTAATTATAAAAGTAAGTATATATAAAAATAAAAACTAATTAAATATAATATAATTATTATTATTGGTTAATATACTTAAATATAATATAATTATTATATATTATTATATTTTTATAACAGTTTAGACACACTAGAATGAGAAGAATCCAGAAATTGTACAAGTATGAGATTGTATAATTGAATATGACTTAAAAGAATTAATTTGTACCATTTATACTAATAAGATGTAACGTTTCGGTAGCTTATCTTATTAGAACTCCACAACTAAGCGTGCTTGACTTGGAGTAATTTAGGAATGCGAGATCTAGCATGCAAGTAAGGACAAAGCACACTGAAAAGTCTTGTGTTGATTTGTGGGGTCAGTTGTTGATCCTAAAAGCGGATGGGCATCTCAAAAAGGGCTACCCACAAAGGGTCAAGAAGTTATGGGAAGTGTCATCGTGTGAAGTGTTATAGAATGAAGTCATTGAGATTTGTGGGGTTAGTTTTTGATCTTAAAAGTGGATGAACATCTCAAAAAGAGTTATCTACAAAGGGTCAAGAAGTCACTAGTGCAAAATATAGAATTTACGTCTGTTATTTCAGGCTTTTTACGTCGTAAAATAGTCTGACGTCAATGCAGGAGATGTAAATTTACGTTGGTTAAGTTAACCGATGTAAATTTACGTCAGACATCGCCAAGGACCGACATAAAATTGTTTCTAGCAAGACAATCTCTGTAACACCATGGAAAATACTAAGTTATTTAGTATATATGTATGTATGTATATGTTATTTATGTGGATTTGGAATGTACTTACTTCTATGCATGTTGTATGTTAATGTGATTTTGATTAGTTATTTAAGCATGATAGTGATTTTATAGTATGAGATGAGAGGTTGATGTTTTGATAGTTTGTATAGGCATGTGTGTGCATGAATTTGGTGAATGATGCATTGTACACCATTATACTGAACCAGTATTAAGAGGGAAGAAGACTGATCACCTTCCTCCTCATCTTGGTTAAGTGAAGTATTATGGCATGCAACTCATTATTCCAAGCATCTATATCTGAAAGTGATATTTGTTTGTGTGTTGACACATGTTGCATTTCATATTGTGGTGAGTTGTGAGTATTGCATGGAAAGGAATAAGATGGGTAGGAGATCGAAGGATAGGAACATAAGATAAATCTGGTCTTTCTGAGTGAATTTGAGGTTGTTTCAGAGCTTAGGGAGTTGAAATACTTCAATGAATAGGATATTTGAGGTGAATAGGTGCTAAGGGTGAAATTTGGAAATTTTGAAAAATGACTATATATAGGGACTTAGGACCGGAGGATTTCATTTGTCAGACAGAGACAGTTTTTAGAGAGAGAAAGTAGAGAGAGAAAGGCTCTGGTCCGGAGGGAAGCTGAGGACATATTTGGGAAGCTTATCAAGCCAGGATCAATCTTCACAACTGGAGTTTCAGGAGATTTGGCCTCTAAAGCCTTGAAAATTGAGATTGAAGTTTGAATTGGGAATTTGGGGGTTTGTCCAAATCTTGCATTTCTGAAGTTTCTGAGGTAAGGGTAGTACTTATAAGACTTAATCTAGTATGTATAGAGTTGAAATATCACATTGATTTCACGTTTTATGCAAGATTGAGACTGAATTGGGATGGAAATGATTTGGTTAGATTTCTTCATGATTTGGTTAATACTTGTTTTTATCCATTAATATGTTGTTTTTGGATGGTTTTTATACTTTATAATGGTTTGGATTTGTATAAATTTCATTTGGAATGGATTTTGGGGGTGAAAATTGAGGATTTTCGTGACAGGGGAGGGTTTCTGGAGCCAAACGGCTGAGCGCTTTTAAAGCGCTGAGCGCTTTTGAGGCCGAGAGCTAGAGGAGAGTTTCTGGAGGAAAAGCGCTGAGCGCTTTTGAGGCGCTGAGCGCTTTTGTGTTTTCAGAACTGGACTTTGTAGTCTAAATGAAAGTTGTAGCCTTGGATCTTAGCTTTCCAATGGTGTTGGAATCACCTAAAAAGGAGGTCTATAACTCTAGATATGACTGTTTTAGTGAGCAGGGGTCAAGCTGTCAGCATTGGTGATAGCTGTTGCGGTTTTTAGAATTTTTAATAAAGTATATGATGGAATTAGGACTTGATGTCTTCATAAGAGTTGTAGGAAATCTTATTATCTTTCATATGAGATAAGTATGAGCATGATAGGAGGAGTATAACTTTTATTATGCTATTTTATGTGAAGATTGTTATTTCATAAAGGGTAATTTGGTTATGGAAAAGTTGTATGTAATATTGGAATATGTTATATGTGTGTGGTTTGGAAAGCTAATAGGACTTAGAGGAGTAAGGTTATGGTATGGATTGGAAGATCTCTTGGTGAGATCAGGGTATAATCTTTGGGAAAATATGGAATATGGGAGTCCCATGGTGAGGATTCCAATATGGAACTTTTCCAAAGATTATATAATAAAACCACTTCAGATGTTTGGTGGATTCTGAAGTACTCCTCTAAGTATTCTATTTGCTACCGGTATGGGTCTGGGCCGAGTCATACCGATGGATGAGGTGGCTCCACCAGGGTTACGTGACGACGTAAATCCAACTGTATATTTTCCATGAGAGGTTAGGCGTGGGACATGGGTTGCTGACATGTTTCACCGTATCAACACTTGGTTTGGATGGTGTTGAGGCCAACATTTGGTTTGGATGTGTTGGTTACATCATGGATTATACAGTGGTGTGACTTTGTTTTTGGATGTGGAATATGTATACATATGGTATGGATTGTATACATTGGTTATGGATTCTTTATTAAATATGTATACATTGGTATGGATGTGTATACCTTAGATTCTGGATTGGTTTATATTTGGCATGGAAATAACTATTTTAATGTTCATTTCCTTGGTATGGATATGTATTGTTGATAAATATCTAGTTTAATGATATTTCATTTTATTGTACTATGGTTGGTTTTTATACGTGCTAACCCTTATGTTTCCATGTGGTTTGGACTGTGATGATCTCACTTTGTGGGGGAGCAGATCAGGTGTGAGGCTTTGGGATAGTAAGAAGTCTTTGGTAGCTGCTTTGAGAAGTAGCTAGGCTTAGAGCTTGACCAGCACCTAGGGTGTCTTATATGATGTTATTATGGGATTACTGTATAATTTTACTAAGACTGACTCTGATATAATTATGTTTGATTTTATGAAGACAAATTTTACACTCTAGCGTAGCTGGCTTTTGCTCTATTTTCTATATTATATATCATTTTATTTTAGTTGGTTTTGATGTGACGGCCTAGGGTGGGTCGTTACAATCTCCACCTCCACCTCCACCTCCTTCAAAACTCATTCATATATATACTAACTTCAAATCGTCCAAAACCTAGAAAATGCTCAATCCAACTAGTCAGAAAGATCTGGAATCACCCACGAATGTCGAGAATCCCTTCGTCAAAAATTGTCGTGACTGAAAATGCCCACACGTACTCAAGGAACCCTTCGACGGAAATCGCCGTGACTGAAACTCATACAATAGTTGTTGCTCAACCCAGCAAGATTCATACACAATGGAAGGAAGCCAAAACTCATTCATATATATGCTAACCTCAAATCGTCCAAAACCCAGAAAACACCCTTCACCAGAATCTAATCAGTCAGAAAGATTCGGAATCATCCACGGATGACGAGAAGCCCTTTGCCGGAACTCGCCGTCACTCAAAATGCCCCTTCGTACTCGAGAAACCCTTCGCCGGAAATCACCTAAAAAACCCAAACAGATGTAACCACGCGCACGGGAAGAAGACAAAGGCGCCCAGGGGAATATAAAAAGTTTTTTTACGTCGGACTACACAGGGGTCCGACGTAAAAAAGTTAGACTTATTTTCAAAATTACCACCACGCCTTTTTTACGTTAAATATTTTAATGTTCGATGAGAAAATCCTGACGTAAATTCTATATTTTGCACTAGTGAGTTCTAGGAAGTGTCATCACGTGAAGTGTTATGAAATGGGGTAATTTAAAGGTCAAATATGAGAGGTGTTATATTAATAAATTTATTAAAATTAAACAAAAAATTTTTGACGAATTTATTCACCGGAATCACATAAAGATTTTCAAACAATTTCGACAAAATTTCTGATGGAATATCTGTCGATAGTTACCAACGAATATTTACCACAAAATCATCCGTTGTAAAATTTCAACGGATTAAATTGTCTTTGATGGATTTTATTTTTTCAACGTTCATTTTTTTTTTTATAGATTTACATCCGTTAGAAATTTGTAACAAGTTCTCTTTTTTCGACGGATATTCTTTTTTACCAACAAATTATGTCCATAAAAAATTTACGTTTTTCTTGTAATGTAATTATATATCCTTAGGATATGGGACAAATTTCCTAGCACAAGGCCTAAGGCTTCTAAAAGATAATACTACCTCCTATCTCTTTTGTTAAGACCATATTGAGAATGTTGTTTTTGTCTATTTTATATAAGAATCAATATAATGTCTCTTGTATTATTTGTTTGTTGAGAAGAAGTACTCTTATTTAAAGTTATTTTTTTAATTCAATAATTAGTTTAGCAGCATAAAAATCTCATTAATGTTAGAAATAATTTTGAAATACAAATAAGTTTAAGATAAAATTATTTTTATTATCAATTAAATTAATTAATTTCTTTTATCATGATAAATTAGTTAGTAAGGGAGTAATTTTATTTCAAGCTAGTGTGTTTTATTGATTTCGAAGTCTTACACATTGATATAATTAGTGATATTTTAAAAAGATTAATATATTTATTTAAAGTTAAATTATATTTTTTATCTTTTATTTTATTTTAAAATTTTATTTTTAGTATTTTATTTTTTAAAGTGTTCATTTTAATTATTTATTTCTTAATTTGCATTCGATTTGGTCTTTTATAAATAATGGTTATTTTCAATTTTGATATATGATTTAAATTTTTTTTATTAATAGAAACTTATGTCATTGGATTAACTTAAATGAAAACTATTAAACGTAACTAAAGTTAAAATAAAAAAATCATGAAAATGATGAAAATCACATAAAAATAAGTCTAAAATACAAGAAAAATTAAAAAAAAAATCTAAATTCATATTATTATTTTAGTTGCTTATGGTATATTTTTTTTTCACGATTTTCACTATATTTATACTTTATAATTCTTTTATATTTGAACGTCAATTAAATTTAATAATTTTTATATAAATAAATATATTTAGTATTATAGTTTTCCATCTTGAATCGGTAAAAAATTAATTCAAATTTACTTCACAAAATTAAAAAAGATCAAAGTTTTAAAAAGGATAAAATCAATCCAAATATAACAGATAAAGGACTAAAATGAATATCTTAACAAATAAAGGATCAAAATAAATCTAAAAAAATAAAATTAAAGATCAAAAGTATAATTTATTTTTTATTTAATGAAGGTTTAGAAAATTCTTTTAAATTAATTTATTTTTTATTAAATAGATATTTTACCTAAACTCAGTCTTGTGGACTTGATTTTTTAGATTGGATCTCATCTTGTATTCTGAGTAGATCTTTCAAGAGTTAATTACACATTATTTTATTAACTCGGTAAAATGTGATTTTAGAAACATCTTTCCTTTTTCCTAATAAATATAACCAAGGATGGATCCACGTTTTACACACTGGGACACTTGTCCTCACTATTATTTGACATATACATAACTTTTTAATTTAAAAAATAATATCCCCTCAAAAAAAAAAATTTAAAAAATAATATATTTTAAAAATAAAAGTTATATTCTAAATAAAATAAATATATATGTTTAAATTATCATATGTATAAAATATAGATTTTGAAAAAATGTTTATATATTTGATGTCTGTCAATTTTTTAAAGGAGATTAATTCTCTTATATGATAAAGAATACTCCTTAATATCGAATCAATTTTTTTAAAAAGTTTAATTAATATATATATATATATATATATATATATCGTAATACTCACATATGTAATATATTAAAAAAAATCAATTTTTGATAAAATAAAATTTATAGTATGCATGCTTATCTTTTGTGTTCTTTTATTTATTGTATACGTTGATTAAAAAAATAAAAATAAGAAAAATTGGAAGATTTATGTTTCATTTAGAATTGTTATTATAAAAATATATTTTAAAATAAATTATCATCTAAAGATATATATTAGATATTAAAAATATTTATATCATAAATAAATTAAACTTGATTTTTATAAAATTTAACATATTTATTTTTATATTTTAAATAGTATTAAATTATTCTAAAGTAGGTCTTTAAGATTGTAGTTCTACCCAAACATTTAAAAAATGTCTATGATAGATAAATAAGACATATTTAAAATATATATATTTTTTAAAAATTTAGATTCAAACCTACTAAATTGTAGTAAAATCTAATTTGACTTAATTTATTTTCATCTTTAATTGTAATAGTAGATATAAAGCTTGTAAAAAATAATTATGATATATATTTATGCCTTTAAAATTTATACATAAAATTTTTAATACTGTAAATATATAAATAAGTATTGTCCCCACTATCTAAAATTTCTGGATCCGTTACTGAATATAACAACTTCAAAAGGTTTTGAGGTGTTCCTCTGCACTTATTTTCTTTACCATTTTATCTTTGTAAGTTATTGGATTATTTTCACTTAAGAAAATATGTCAATTTTGTTACTCCAATTATTATTATAAATGTTTTATCATATCATGAGAAACTTGCACATTATGTGGACAAGCTTTTGAGGATAGTTTTATCACACATATCAAGCTAATAATTCATGATTATACAAGTATGTAATTTGAAGATGGATCTTAGTTCGTAATTGATTGTGATCCGTTTATTTCAAGAATAAGTCTACGTAAATTTATTCTGTTCAAGGCAAATTTTAAAAAAATTTAAAAATTATTTGATATTTTGTTTCATTAATTCAAATCAATATATAAAATGATTTTATGATTATCTGTCAATTTGAATTAATAAAATAAAATATCAAATGATTTTTAAATTTTTTTTAAATTTGTAAACTTAAGCTACGCATTAAAAACTTTAAATTCAAGTAAGTTTAGGTAGATTTAGTCTTAAAATAAATGGATTCTTTCTCAATATATATATAGGTAATAAATTGAGCTTGTCCACTACTTTATATTGATATGATCAGATAAACGGATTGAACTTCAAAACCAGTTGAAAACAGTTACTGTTAGATAAGAAGTATTGAAGCTTTACCTTTCTTCATACGTGTGTATGAAAGGATATAGGATATAACTTGAATTCGTAGCACCCTTAAGAGTGATAGGAAGAAAATTGATCCAAACGTACACACCATTAGAGAAAAGACTGGCAAATGTGAAAAGGAACTTTGACAAAAGTTTCGACACCAACCTGACTCGTAGTAATTACGTTAATTTGGTTACCATTAACAGGACGGATATTCAATAAGGCAATTAAGATCAATGTATAGAACTCCAAATTTATAAGGTCTCCAAATTTTTTTAATAGTAGTATTATTGATATAAATTAATTTAAAAAAAATATTTGAGATAAGGCCCAATATTTTAGAAGACACATATCTTATATTTTTATATCTCTTATTTTCTTATTATTAAAATTACTTAAAAGATCACAACCCATTTATTAGTTTTTGTAAATGAAAAGTTACTCAACACTCAACAGTCATTATTACTTACTTTTGTCTTTTACAGATAACAGATTTTTAAACTCTTTATTTCCTCTCTAGTCTATCTCTTTCTCATTCTCTCTCCATTCTCATTCTCAATTCTTTCTTCGCATCTAATTTGAGAGCTTGATTGGGAGCAATACGGTCCTACTCTGCCTTATTTCTGGGTTGATTCCTATTTTGTAAGATCTTTAAAACTGCTAAGTTAGTATAATTCTGGATGTTGGTTCAATAACATCAATGCATTTTCTTAGTTATCATTATTAACAATTCATTGTAGTGCACTTCTTGCATGATATTGCATTGTGAATTTGTCATGGGTCATCCCGGGAATCAGTATCGCATATTCTTCTTTATTGAAATTGAAGTTTGTCATTGTGACAAGATTTCTTTTTTCCATGATTTCCTGCATGTCTTTGAAAAGCTAAGATCAAACCCTTATAGCATTGTAAATTAATTATTAATGCATGAGAAAAGATAATTTAATACAGTACTTTTATTTACAAATTACAATTTTTAGATCTCATTTTTTTTATTGTTTATCATTGTAGGTGCATGCAAAGTGATTGCCACTATGGTTTCGATTTTGGATACTCATAACTGCGATAGTGCATAGCCATAGCTTAAAGAAATTTTCATTCATAGATATAATTTTTCACTTTCCAGGTTTTATTGTTTCATTTTTATCTTCTTTTTAAGTTTAAAAATTAATTTTCTTGTTGTTTTTTTTAGTCAATCAATAAAATATGTCAAATAGAAAGTATGTATCTGGTTTTGAAAAGTTAAAAAAAAAATAGAAGAATTGAAAAATTAATTAAAAAATTATAGGAAAAATGTTTTGCATCTGCATTAGAATCCACCAAAGAAATGACTATTAATATGGATATAGTGCCTAAGTTCAATGAAAAACGTAAGATTCATAGGAAAAAATATTTTGATGACATTAATAGTTATGAAATAACTCATTCTGCTGAAGATTCTTTTCACATTAATTATTTTTTGTATATATTAGATCAATCTATTTCTTCTATTGAGAGTCGATTTGAACAATTTTTAGAATATGAAAACATGTTTGGTTTTTTGTTTGATTCAAATAAATTTAAAAGTTTAGGGGAAGATGAATTGAAAAAATATTATATCAATCTTGAAAAGATTTTGAGTTTTGAGGACCACTCTGATATTGATGGTCTTGATTTATTTTCAGAATTAAAGTTATTGAAAGAAATTCTAAAAAATAAAATTAACACACCATTAAAAATATTGAACTATGTAAAAAGATCATGATGTTCTTTTCCAAATACATACATTGTTTATATATAGAATATTATTAACATTACTTGTAACTATTGCGACTGTTGAATGAAGTTTTTCAAAATTAAAATTAATTAAATCATATTTAAGATCAACTATGTTACAAGATAGATTGAATAGGTTAGCTATATTATCTATTGAGAGTGAGATGTTAAAATTATTTGATTATAAAATTTTAATAAATAATTTTGCAGCTAAAAAAGTCAGAAAAATAATATAAAAATTATTAGGCTATATTAACATAGACTCATGTCTTAATTTTTGCCTAAGAGCCTAAAATTCTTAGATACGGTCCTGACCATTAAAAAAGAAGTAACATTGAAGCTTTACCTACATGAGAAAGTATTAGATACAAGGAAAAATATATTATAAAAAATCCTAAACCCTAAACAACGAGAAATATAATTTATAAAATATATATAATCTCCATTAGCATGCTTGAAATATTTTGAATGTAATATCATAATGTAAACATGTGTGTGAATCCAACGTAAAGGTATAAGATAATTGGGACAGGACATGTGGAAACCGGAAAAGAAGTTTTGACGAAAGTTTCTGGACCAACCTAACAAGTATTAATTACATTAATTTTGTGGGGTTCTATCCCTCTCGTTTCGATCTTCTCTTTGGAAATTGTCTTCTGATAGGAAATTGTTTATGACAGACACCCAAAATTCTATATCCAAACTGTTTTTATTGACTGGATGGTCTACATGAACAGGCGATTCTATCATGAAGCATTTAAGCAAGTACTTCGTGTTAGAATTATTCATATGAATAATCAAATTATTTTATTCATTAAAATTAAAAATAAATAAATTCATATTGAAATATTTTAAAATATTATTCGTTAGATTTAAACTTTCTTATAATTAATTTTTAAATAAGACTCAAATTAAAAAATATTAAAGAGTATTATGAATCATTTCTTAAATTTTTAGTGACAATAGCAAAAGATATTAAATGCCAGAAAAAAATGCCACAAAATATTTTACATTTTTGCTGACCATTATAAGGATCTTTACCGGCATATAAAATAATTGTCGTTAAATATTTTAGCGACACTACATACAATAATTAATAGAAAAATGCCAGTAAAAAATTTTGTAATATTTTTTATTATCACTAAAAATTATATTAAATATCACTAAAAATTCATTTTGTTGTAGTGATTCGAACCAGTTATCAAATGGTTCTTGTCATTAACTCAGTACAAATCGGTAACTACATATAGATAAGATGGGATCTGAACTCCTATATCAATAATTTTACTGACCACCAAGTCAAAGTGTTAATTGATAAACATATTATTTGAATAATTTTATACTATATATGTAAATTGTACATATTTAATATATAAATTCATGTAATTTTAGACAACATGGAATTTGAATCTAAGTAAATATAAGTATTTAATCACCTTAATAATTATTAAACAAACATACTCTATTGTTAATCATTTGATTTAAATAATTTATATATCATGTTTTTATTTTAAAATTATTATTAATTTATGTGATTGAATCTGTTTATAATTTGGTTGTTCTATTAGTATTATATTCATTATAATTTTTTTTGAAGGTTTCTTTAAGACGTGATATGAATATTATTGTAATTTATAGATAAATATATATGACATGAATTTTAAAAAAAAAATTAACAAAGATCAAGTCATGGAATTCAATTAGTGACCCATTAATCCAACTTCTGATCTAATATCTTAACTAGTTTGATAATTGATACCTGTTTATTAAAACATTGTTATATTGTTGCTTAATTCTTTTATAACAATTATTCTAAAATATTTGTTATATTAATTATTTTTTTTTACAACAAAAACACATAATTGAAGTCATTTCTCTTAATTCAACAAATAAGTTTTTTTTCCTAAAATTTTCAAGTAGTAGTTGATAATAGAATAAGGTGTCCTTTGAAATATATATATATATATATATATATATATATATATATATATAATATAAATAAATTTTTTGTTATCAAGTAAATTAATGGATTATTTTAATTTTTATAATTTAGGTAATTGAATCTTAAAAAAAAGGAAGAAAGGGAATATTAAGGCTAAAATTCTAATTTGATCCCTTATAATATTAAAAAATTTCAATTTAGTCCCACTTTAATTTTTTGCTCAATTTAGTCCCAGTTTATTTTAAAATACTGCAATGTGGGGCTTCCGTCCAAATTTCACAAACGGTGTTAAAGGTTCGTGAGAATCACGTCTATGATTCCAAATCACGATTGTGATTCTCACGCCTGGTGTTAAATCTTGGTGGGAGAGGGCTTTCTTCGTTCTTGTTCTCGTTCTTCGTTCTCCGATCACCACCAACGTCGAAAATCGTCACACATTCACCTCCACCTTGTCGTACATAGCTCCCTCCACCCAGTTATCATCGCTCTTCATCAACTACAGCACCTTCATCGGTGAAACAGTTGCCACCATGTCGTCCTTCCTCACTGCGATGCCGTTCGCACCCACCAAATCCTTGTTCAGTAACACCTTCCTCGCTGTGCCCTCCACCACCTCCTCGACTGCACCACCAACCATATGGAACCATAAGGTGCGTCGCTGTTAGAAGGATTCTTTGTCGCCTCCGTGTACATCAGAGATCGAGAGAAGATCAACACAGATCCATTGGCAAATACCTTCCAAATGAAGTTTCCGTCGAAGTTCGTCATGAAGGCATTATCACGATGGTCCATGGCGACGTCGTTTGCCGCATCAACGTCTTCGGAGAGGAGTGAGGAGAGGAAGAGGCGGCAACGGTGGTCGAAGAAAGAAGAACGAGACCAAGAACGAAGAAAGCCCTCTCCCACCAAGATTTAACACTAGGTGTGAGAATCACAGTCGTGATTTGGAATCACGGGCGTGATTCTCACAAACTTTAACACCGTTAGTGAAATTTGGACGAAAGTCCCACATTAAAGTATTTGGGACTAAATTGAAACAAAAAATTAAAGTGGGACTAAATTGAATTTTTTATAAAATTTAACATATTTATTTTTATATTTTAAATAGTATTAAATTATTCTAAAGTAGGTCTTTACGATTGTAGTTCTACCCAAACATTTAAAAAATGTCTATGATAGATAAATAAGACATATTTAAGATATATATATTTTTTAAAAATTTAGATTCAAACCTACTAAATTGTAGTAAAATCTAATTTGACTTAATTTATTTTCATCTTTAATTGTAATAGTAGATATAAAGCTTGTAAAAAATAATTATGATATATATTTATGCCTTTAAAATTTATACATAAAATTTTTAATACTGCAAATATATAAATAAGTATTGTCCCCACTATCTAAAATTTCTGGATCCGTCACTGAATATAACAACTTCAAAAGGTTTTGAGGTGTTCTCTCTGCACTTATTTTCTTTACCATTTTATCTTTGTAAGTTATTGGATTATTTTCACTAAAGAAAATATGTCAATTTTGTTACTCCAATTATTATTATAAATGTTTTATCATATCATGAGAAACTTGCACATTATGTGGACAAGCTTTTGAGGATAGTTTTATCACACATATCAAGCTAATAATTCATGATTATACAAGTATGTAATTTGAAGATGGATCTTAGTTCGTAATTGATTGTGATCCGTTTATTTCAAGAGTAAGTCTACGTAAATTTATTCTGTTCAAGACAAATTTTAAAAAAATTTAAAAATTATTTGATATTTTGTTTCATTAATTCAAATCAATATATAAAATGATTTTATGATTATCCGTCAATTTGAATTAATAAAATAAAATATCAAATGATTTTTAAATTTTTTTAAAATTTGTAAACTTAATCTATGCATTAAAAACTTTAAATTCAAGTAAGTTTAGGTAGATTTATTCCTAAAATAAATGGATTCTTCCTCAATATATATATATATAGGTAATAAATTGAGCTTGTCCACTACTTTATATAATATAAATAAATTTTTTGTTATCAAGTAAATTAATGGATTATTTTAATTTTTATAATTTAGGTAATTGAATCTTAAAAAAAAGGAAGAAAGGGAATATTAAGGCTAAAATTCTAATTTGATCCCTTATAATATTAAAAAATTTCAATTTAGTCCCACTTTAATTTTTTGCTCAATTTAGTCCCAGATTATTTTAAAATACTGCAATGTGGGGCTTCCGTCCAAATTTCACAAACGGTATTAAAGGTTCGTGAGAATCACGTCTATGATTCCAAATCACGATTGTGATTCTCACGCCTGGTGTTAAATCTTGGTGGGAGAGGGCTTTCTTCGTTCTTGTTCTTGTTCTTCGTTCTCCGATCACCACCAACGTCGAAAATCGTCGCACATTCACCTCCACCTTGTCGTACATAGCTCCCTCCACCCAGTTATCATCGCTCTTCATCAACTACAGCACCTTCATCGGTGAAACCGTTGCCACCATGTCGTCCTTCCTCACCGCGATGTCGTTTGCACCCACCAAATCCTTGTTCAGTAACACCTTCCTCGCTGTGCCCTCCACCACCTCCTCGACTGCACCACCAACCATATGGAACCATAAGGTGTGTCGCTGTTAGAAGGATTCTTTGTCGCCTCCGTGTACATCAGAGATCGAGAGAAGATCAACACAGATCCATCGGCAAATACCTTCCAAATGAAGTTTCCATCGAAGTTCGTCATGAAGGCATTATCACGATGGTCCATGGCGACGTCATTTGCCGCATCAACGTCTTCGGAGAGGAGTGAGGAGAGGAAGAGGCGGCAACGATGGTCGAAGAAAGAAGAACGAGACCAAGAACGAAGAAAGCCCTCTCCTACCAAGATTTAACACTAGGTGTGAGAATCACAGTCGTGATTTGGAATCACGGGCGTGATTCTCACAAACTTTAACACCGTTTGTGAAATTTGGACGAAAGTCCCACATTAAAGTGTTTGGGACTAAATTGAAACAAAAAATTAAAGTGGGACTAAATTGAATTTTTTATAAAATTTAACATATTTATTTTTATATTTTAAATAGTATTAAATTATTCTAAAGTAGGTCTTTACGATTGTAGTTCTACCCAAACATTTAAAAAATGTCTATGATAGATAAATAAGACATATTTAAGATATATATATTTTTTAAAAATTTAGATTCAAACCTACTAAATTGTAGTAAAATCTAATTTGACTTAATTTATTTTCATCTTTAATTGTAATAGTAGATATAAAGCTTGTAAAAAATAATTATGATATATATTTATGCCTTTAAAATTTATACATAAAATTTTTAATACTGCAAATATATAAATATGTATTGTCCCCACTATCTAAAATTTCTGGATCCGTCACTGAATATAACAACTTCAAAAGGTTTTGAGGTGTTCTCTCTGCACTTATTTTCTTTACCATTTTATCTTTGTAAGTTATTGGATTATTTTCACTTAAGAAAATATGTCAATTTTGTTACTCCAATTATTATTATAAATGTTTTATCATATCATGAGAAACTTACACATTATGTGGACAAGCTTTTGAGGATAGTTTTATCACACATATCAAGCTAATAATTCATGATTATACAAGTATGTAATTTGAAGATGGATCTTAGTTCGTAATTGATTGTGATCCGTTTATTTCAAGAGTAAGTCTACGTAAATTTATTCTGTTCAAGATAAATTTTAAAAAAATTTAAAAATTATTTGATATTTTGTTTCATTAATTCAAATCAATATATAAAATGATTTTATGATTATCCGTCAATTTGAATTAATAAAATAAAATATCAAATAATTTTTAAATTTTTTTAAAATTTGTAAACTTAATCTATGCATTAAAAACTTTAAATTCAAGTAAGTTTAGGTAGATTTATTCCTAAAATAAATGGATTCTTCCTCAATATATATATATAGGTAATAAATTGAGCTTGTCCACTACTTTATATAATATAAATAAATTTTTTGTTATCAAGTAAATTAATGGATTATTTTAATTTTTATAATTTAGGTAATTGAATCATAAAAAAAAGGAAGAAAGGGAATATTAAGGCTAAAATTCTAATTTGATCCCTTATAATATTAAAAAATTTCAATTTAGTCCCACTTTAATTTTTTGCTCAATTTAGTCCCAGTTTATTTTAAAATACTGCAATGTGGGGCTTCCGTCCAAATTTCACAAACGGTGTTAAAGGTTCGTGAGAATCACGTCTATGATTCCAAATCACGACTGTGATTCTCACGCCTGGTGTTAAATCTTGGTGGGAGGGGGATTTCTTCGTTCTTGTTCTCGTTCTTCGTTCTCCGATCACCACCAACGTCGAATATCGTCGCACATTCACCTCCACCTTGTCGTACATAGCTCCCTCCACCCAGTTATCATCGCTCTTCATCAACTACAGCACCTTCATCGGTGAAACCGTTGCCACCATGTCATCCTTCCTCACCGCGATGTCGTTCGCACCCACCAAATCCTTGTTCAGTAACACCTTCCTCGCTGTGCCCTCCACCACCTCCTCGACTGCACCACCAACCATATGGAACCATAAGGTGCGTCGCTGTTAGAAGGATTCTTTGTCGCCTCCGTGTACATCAGAGATCGAGAGAAGATCGACATAGATCCATCGGCAAATACCTTCCAAATGAAGTTTCCGTCGAAGTTCGTCATGAAGGCATTATCACGATGGTCCATGGCGACGTCGTTTGCCGCATCAACGTCTTCAGAGAGGAGTGAGGAGAGGAAGAGGCGGCAACGGTGGTCGGAGAAAGAAGAACGAGACCAAGAACGGAGAAAGCCCTCTCCCACTAAGATTTAACACTAGGTGTGAGAATCACAGTCGTGATTTGGAATCACGGGCGTGATTCTCACAAACTTTAACACCGTTTGTGAAATTTGGACGAAAGTCCCACATTAAAGTGTTTGGGACTATATTGAAACAAAAAATTAAAGTGGGACTAAATTGAATTTTTTTAATATTATGAGGAACTAAATTAGGGTTTTAGCCAATGATCCTAAAAAAATATTATAAATTTAGGGTGTTCATGGGTCGATTTAGATTAAATTTCATCAGCTTGTCACTCGATCAAATAAAAATATTTTGGATTGGATTGAATTGAAATTGGATAAAATTTTTAACAATCCTAACCCCTAATCAACCCGATCAATAATAGGATATGTTGGATTATGTTAAATTATTGGGTAAAAAAACTAAAATTAATTATTAAAGGATAAATAACTTTAAAAAGAGTTAAGTTACTAAAGTGAGATACATTATTAAACTATAAAGCCCAGATGGCAATCACCTGGACCTGTAGTGAATATGTATGCACACAATGTCGGTCAATTATCACAAGTATTCTTTTTAGGTTAAAATACTAATTTGGTCCCTTATAATATTCTAAAGTTTCAATTTAGTCCCACTTTAATTTTTTGTTTCAATTTGGTCCTCAATAATTTAAATCACTACAATGTCGGACCTTCCGTCCAAATTTCTTAAACGGAGTTAACTTTTGGCCACATGGATGCCACGTGGATGCATAGGTGGCAAGGTCTCATATCCTCCTCCTCCTCCTTTAATGAATCTAGAACGACCCGTTTTGAAGCCAGAACGGCCCGTTCTGGTTGAAAAAGTTGTGTTAATTTTGCATCTAGAACAGGTCGTTTCAGATGCAAAATTAACACATAACGAGTGCAATCAGAATGGGCCGTTCTGGTTCCAGAATGCCAACCGCAAACACTCAATGATTATAGTTCACGCCCATGATTCTAAATTACGGTTGTGATTCGTGCAAAGAAAAAAACCCAAGGTACAAAGTATTTTAAACACTGGATTTGGTAATATTGTCAATGGGGGATTGATAACTTCAATTGCTAAACATTTGGGCTATACACCATTTTTGGACCAATTGCAGGATATAAGAGCTCCTAGAAATATTAATTATAATATTTTTTATGCAATGTAGTGTATCACTAAGGACAATGGTGGCAGATTTTATTTCATTGTTATAAATTTTTGTTTTCAGTCTGTGAACCATATTTCAGACTTTGAATTTATGTTATGTTATGAATTTTTGTTTTCAATCTTTGAATCTCATTGCTGCATTTTGTTGAACGTATGTATGTGTTTGGTGTTCTAGAACGGCCCGTTCTGAATCCATAACGGCCCGTTCTGAATCCAGAACGGGCAATTCTAGATTCAGAATGACCCGTTCTGCTTGCACTCGTCGTGCATTAAATAATGCATCTAGAACGGCCCGTTCCAGATGAAAATTTAACACACGACGAGTGCAAGCAGAATGGACCGTACTGGTTTCAGAACGGGCCGTTCCAGATGCATTAAAGAAGGAGGAGGAGGAGGACATGGGACCTTGCCACCTATGCATCTACGTGGGATTCACGTGCCCAACAGTTAACTCCGTTTAAGAAATTTGGACGGGAAGTCCGACATTGCAGTGATTTTAAATTATTGGGGACTAAATTGAAATAAAAAATTAAAGTGGGACTAAATAGAAACTTTAAAATATTACAAGGGACCAAATTAATATTTTAACCTTCTTTTTAAGTAACCATTTTATTATTATTATAATTACAACTATTTTTTATTATATGTTAAATTAAAATTTAGATTTAAATATTTTTTCAGTCCTTAAATTTAGGATAAATTTATTTTTGATCCCTCAAATTTAAGACTAATCTTTTTAGTCCCTAAAATTTGGAGAAAAAAATCTTGTTTTAGTCTTCATAATTAAATTTTGTTAATAATTCTGTGAAATATTGTTGCACAAAATTCATCAACTAGTATTCTTTTTAGTGAAAATATTACATTAAACTCTATCGATGTTGCAGAATTATCTCAATATGTCACTGTTAGATTACTTGTGACTTGAGAGACTAAAACAAGATTTTTGATATTACAAGACTAAAATATCTATTTTAAATTTGAGAGATCAAACACAGGTTTACTCTAAATTTAAGGGATTAAAAATATATTTAAACTTAAAATTTATAATTTTATTGAATGAGTTGAGTTGGCTTATATTTTCAACACTAAGATTCAATGTACAACCCAAAAAGTATCAAGTTTAATTGAGTTAGATTGAGTTTAATCCAAACATTAAAAATATCCAACCTAAACTATTTAAGTTGAGTACATGGTTACCCATATTTGTAAACACACCCTGCATAAACAATTATTTTTATTTCATAGATTTAAAAGTGACTTTTGAGTAGAAAGTCATCAGGAATTGTGAAATTAATAAATACAGTTTTAAGGTAATCAACTTGTGACATTAACAAATACAATTTTAAGGTAATCATGCTCGGGGCGGATAAAATCACTATAGCTGACAAAATTCTCTCTTAATATTTAAGACATTTGGATATATAAGACTCCAACAAAAATATTTTGTTAAGTTAAAACAACTTCACATCATTTAATACATGTTTTCATAATTGAAAGTGTAACTTGTGATGTAAATATATTTTCAAATATTTTTTTTTAATTTATTTCATAATCATTATTCTTAATGAATAGAAGTATTCACTAATATAAGTAGCTTGTGAATAATGTCTTTTGATTTTTAAATCCAACCCAACTTAATTCAACTTAGGAATGACAATGAGGTGAGGTAAGGCAGGTAATACCCCATGTCACTTACCCCTTTTAGTTTGAGTATCCATAAATTTTTTATATAGTGAGTTTTCATGGGTATTTGTTAATATTTGTTAAAATGTAAAATTTAAAATGAAAGTATAAGAAATAAAATAAAACTAAAAATAAATAATTTTAAAACATATACATATTAAAAAATAATTTTGTAATATATATTTGTACTAAAAATAAAAAATTATACATATATATATATATATGGGGATTGCTAACATACTATAACCTTATTTTAGTTGAAGTATGTTAGTACTTTACACCAAATATTTTGGAAAAAGAATCCAAATTTTCCTTTATTTTAATAAATTTATTTTAAAAATATTATGGTAATTTAATATGTTATTTAAAGTAAAATTTATCTCTCTTATTTTACTCATTGCTCTCTTCTCTTTCATCATTAATTTCTTTCTCTCTTTTTTTTCTTTTTTACATAGGATACCAAACTCTTTTGCAAATACAATAAAGAAACTCCACTCAAATAAATTAAGCAACATATTTGATGCTTGAGCAATGGCAAATATTGGCAAATTGGTGGTTTTCTTTTGCCTATTGAATTGAATTTTGTAATTCATCTTCCACATCTCAAAGAAGTATATATCTCGAAAATTCAACGCCCTCATTCCCCCGCATATAATCCCTTGGAATGCATGTCATTCTAGCACTCAACAAAACAAAGGGGACCCTCCGAATGTGTCAATATTAAAAGCCTTTTTTCTTATATATTTTAATTATTATTATAATAATTCATACACACTACTCAAATAATTAAACTATTTTTTTTTTATCATGAATATGATTCATGCAATATTTCAAAACTCACAATCCAGACTAATCTGTAATAATATATAACTTTTGTAATATCTTGAATTTCTGATATAATATTATAATATTTAAATTTTTATTATTATTATTTTATTCTTAAAATAATAATCTAAATTTCTAGTTACTATATTTTAAAAATAAGAAAGATAAAATACAATATATTTATTTTTAATGATTTAAAATTTTTATATTTCCAGTAAACTAAAATGGAAATAAATAAAAATATTATAAAAATCCTATTTATAATATTTTCAAAATAATATTTTAATTATTATTATGAAATATAAATATTTAAAATTGTTAAAATCTTAAATGTTTAATATAAATAATAAAATTATTTTTAAAATCTCTTATAATATAATTAAAATAAAAAAAGACCTGTGTCAGATAAGTTGCAAGTGCATGAAAGGATACCCATTATCTCTAACAAAAAGAGATAATAAATGTACATGTTACATTTTAACTAAGCCATTAATTATATATGAAAAAAAATTATTATTAACTTGTCTATAAAAGGCCAACGGGGAGGGACCATTTGTGGAGGAGAGGAGAGTGAACGGAGAGAAAAAAAAATTTGAGAAGGAAGAGAGGAAAAGAAAGAAAAAGGAAAGGGAAGAAGAAAAAAAAAATTATGCAATCTTAAGATATTTCTAACCAACTTCACTTTTCTTATATATAATTAAAAGTATTTTAAATCGTTTAGTTTAAAACTTTTTATTATTTTTAATTATAATATACTTTGTTAATTCTCATAAGCTCAACTTATTATTATATTATCATTCTTTATAAAGATAAATGTTAATTTATGGTTATAAGAATGAAAATTTGGATTAATTTATAATTGGAAGTTTGACCTTGGATTTAAATAAGTAAAGAACTTAAAGTGAAATATCTTTTTGTTATTTAAGATTAGGCAAAACACCTAATTTGGTCCCTTATAATAATTAATAGTTTCAATTTCGTCCCTCTATAATTTTTTGGTTCAATTTGGTCCCCAATAATTTAAAAAATGTCAATGTAGGACTTTCCGTCTAAATTTCACAAATGGTGTTAAATGTAGATGACGTGGATGCCACGTAGATACACAGGTGGCAAGGTCCCATACTCCCTTTTTAATGCACCTGGAACGGGCCGTTCTGAAACTAGAACGGCTCGTTCTGATCCCACTCGTTGTGTGTTAATTTTGTATTTGAAACGGGTCGTTCCAGATGCAAATGAAACACACAACGAGTGCATCAGAACGGACTGTTCTAGTATAAGAACGGTTCGTTCTGGTATAAGAACGAATCGTTCTAGTTTCAGAACGGACCGTTCTGATTTTAGAACGGGCCGTTCCAAAACACCAACTAGGATTTATATTTAAATTTAAATTTAAGTGTTATATTAAAGGAGCATTGACTGATATTTAAATCTAAGTGTTACATTTCAACAAAATGCAGCAATGTAGTTCAAAGATTGAAAATAAAAATTCATAACATAATACAAATTCAAATATTAAAATATGCACCAGAGTTGATCTTCTTATCCCTATTTTTCATCATTGTCCATATAAATAATAAATTAGTTAGGCGTACTTTACTGTCTGAGTCGCCACGACCTAGAACAGTAGATGCAATAAACTTATGCATAATTCTAATGGCAGAGTGATGAAATGCAGATGAATTGCATTTACGAGCCTCCCATTGTGTATGACCTGTTACAATTCCCAAAACACGTATGAATTAAATGATCTTGGTTTTTTTTCCCTATGGTTTGAAATCCAAAGATACCATTGAATTTCTCCAAATTGAGACGATACTCTATATTAAAAAGTCTAAAGAAAATCAATCCTGGTTCACAATTTGCCCTGGTCAAAATTTTAATAGGGAGAGAACTAAGAAATCAAGAACAATCCTTGGATCTGGAACGGCCCGTTCTGAAATCAGAACGGCCCGTTCCAGAAGCAAAATTAACACACACAGGGTGCAAGCAGAACGGGTCGTTCTGATTTCAGAACGGGCCGTTCCAGATCATTAAAGAAGGGGGTGAGGAGGCATGCCACCTATGCGTCTACGTGGCATCCACGTCATCACATTTAACACTGTTGGTGAAATTTGGACGGAAAGTCCCACATTGACATTTTTTAAATTATTGGGACCAAATTGAAACAAAAAATTATAGAGGCACGAAATTGAAACTATTAATTATTATAAAGGACTAAATTAAGTGTTTTGCCTTAAGATTCTAATACAGTTCATTTATCCTTACTAGTCACTACAAAAATAATTCAAATTAAACTATGACAAGAAAAATCCAAAATACATAATTAAAATATTGATTACAAATAATCTTGTACTTTCTATTTATTTATTTGTATTTATTAAATAATTGTTTTCACTCCTTATTCTTCTTTGTTTTAAAATTAAATTAACTATAATGCAAATAGATAGATCTTCCTTACATACCTGATCCTTTTACTTCAGTTATATCAATTGTATTCTTTGGAAAGAATTGGAACGTCGATGCAGTTGTCAATTCATTTACTTTTCACGGTGTAAGATTATCAACTTTTATATTCTCTCCAAACTATGAAATTCCCACCGTTATGGATGACCCTATAGTAGTTACATTCAATCTACCTTTGACCAATTATGTCAACCTAATAATAAATTTATTTCAACCTAATATGTAATTATTATCGTGGAAATGTAAAAATAAATAATTTATAAATAATTATGTTATTATAAATATTTTAGAATAGTATATGATATATATAAAATCTAACTATATGTACATTCATTCATGAAATTTTCTTTTATCTTTATTATAAATATTACTAATTTTATAATTTTGTTAATAAGTCATAAGAAAGATATTATTTTATTATTAAACTTAGAATCATAAAATTAGCATTATAAATTCTAATCAAGCATTAGTTTAACATTTTGGCGAACTAAAAGTTGTTTTGTGGTCTAAATTTATAAGTAATTAATTTAGTGTTGTTTTTCTAATTATTATTGGGGATATTTGTTAAGTATTTATAATTATTTGATAAAATATCTATTTTTATTTTTTATTATATTAAAATTTTAATTTTAATTTTTTTTATTTATTAATAGTGTTTATTGGGTTCAATATTTATCTAACTTGAACACTTCAAAAATATTAAAAAATTAATTGAAAAAATTATCACAAAAGAAGAGATTGACTAAGGATATAAGTGAATATCATATATATATACGTATGAATAAACATTTATCGGAAGATATCATACTCTTAAATAAATATTTACTCCTAGAATAATTAGTCCTTTAGTCCTTGTTGGTTCACAAAAGAAAAAAAGGTAAAATATTAATAAATTTAATGGTTTAAATATGTTTAAACTATCTTGAATTAGGTCGATTTTTAGATTATTATTTTTTTAAAAAAATTTATTTAAATTATCTGACTAATTTTTTTTTTCAAATTAGAACCTGACGTTAGTTTCCTCTGTTAAATGATGACGTGGCAAACAAACTGCCATATTATCGCCCAACGTTGTATGCCATGTCAGCACACAATGACCACCTCATTCTTCACGTAAATTGCCACGTCAGATTTGTAAATTTTCTAAAAAATTAGTTTCACGCATATGTTGAAAATTTACGAACTCAGAAACCCATTCTCTCATTCATCTTCAACCTTCAGGAACTCACAAAATCATGTTTGAAAATTGTGAAGCTGCTCCGTTTTTGTGTTTCTTCAATTTGGAAACGCGCATTGTACGTGGTTATTTGTTCCTTGGATTAGAAGTTTGAAGCACTGTTCTTCGATGACCATTTGTGGAGGTGAGATTTTGTAGCCATAAATAGAGGTAGTTGTTGTCATTGTTGAAGCACGGCCAAAGTTATTTTGGACGAAACCCCTTGCCATTCTCCGTCTGTGTTGAAGGTAAGTGTTTGGTTATGTTATTAGGGTTTACAATTTGATAGCCTTTAACTGTTCTGTTGCTAAGATTTTTTTGACTCAAAGATTTTGTAGCCAAAAAGGAATAATTTTCAAACATGATTTTGTGAGTTCCTAAAGGTTGAAGATGAATGAGAGAATGGGTTTCTGAGTTCGTAAATTTCCAACATATGCGCGAAACTAATTTTTAAAAAAATTTACAAATCTGATGTGGCAATTTACGTGGAGAATGAGGTGGCCATTATGTGCTGACATGGCATACAACGTTGGGCGATGACGTAGCAGTCCATTTGTCACGTCATCATTTAACAAAGGAAACTAACGTCAAGTACTAATTTCAAAAAAAAATATTAGTAAGATAATTTAAACAAAAAAAAAATTAAAAAGTAGTAATCTGAAAATCGACCTAATTCGAGATAGTTTAAACATATTTAAGCCTAAACTTAATACATTAAGATAGAGTTAAAATATAATTTCATGTTGTAACGACCCGACTGGTCACTACACGCAACACCGTACACCTGAAACCGGACAGAAAAGAACAAGTGTATACATATAGTGTCTAGAATATACATATATACATGTCCAAGTCTGACTAGATTCAAAATGTACAAGAATACATCCGAAACTACTACACCAAGTAGCTGAAACAACAAAGCATCAACAAGAATCAGCTCCACCTGCCAGCTGCAGACTCACCACTAGCCACCAACCTATCCCTGCTCTGCTCCCATACATAGTATGATCATCGCAATCCAAACCACATGGAAACAACAAGGGTAAGCTAGTGAAAAGAAACAACATACATATATAAATATGTGAATGGGAAAATAGCTACAGTTATCAGCACATCAACCAGCTTAACAGCATCAACTTAAAATATCACAATATTCGGCAATAACAGCACACATCTCATATCATCAGCATACAACTCAGCAACCATACAACAAAATCAGAAATAAGCACACAATGCGTCGTCACGCATATCACCTCGGAGATCTCCTACAACACCTCAGCCTTGTGGCCCACACAACCACTCGACCTACACACCTCAGCCTTTTGGCCCACACAGCCATTCGGCCTACACACCTCAGCCTTTTGGCCCACACAGCCATTCGGCCTACACATCCAATATCAACACACAATAGTATACAACTGATACAGCACAACATAGCAACTTACAACAATATACAACTGATACAACTCAACATCAACAAGCAGTGTGATCCACAAGACAGCAAATTATAATCAATAGCTTCTACTTGAACTCAACATAAACAACCTCTAACATCCATTAGTGAAGTCACATCTCTGCGCCCGGCGCACTCGTGGTTGCGCCCAGCGCAGTGCAACCAGAGAGCACCAGGGGGGCCAGCGCGCCCAGCGCAAGCACGCCCACGCCCGGCAGAACCCAGCCAGAGAGCTCAAGGCTCACTCGTGCCTGGCGCAATACCAATTGCGTCCGGCGCTCACAAGGCAGAGACTCCCAAGGAGTCTCACGCCCAACGCGACAAGGGTCGCACTCAGCGCAGTACACCAATATCAGCATCCCGCACAGCTAGGTAGTATACAACACAGCTTACTACTCACAACTCAGCTCAACAGTCTATAGTACAACAATATTTTAATTCAACATGAAAATCATCCATGTCAGCCAAACTCAGCACGACAATATATATCTATTACATCGTGGTGTTACCTCATTAATAGCATACACGACATACAACATATTCTACTCATAATACAGATCATCCACCTTGTTTATAACTCATCTATCTTGTCAAATTACCCACCCAAACACACCAATCAACCTAAGTACTTAGAACAACTTTCAACCTAACCAAATCACTAAATGTGAAATGGCAACCTTCACAGAAAATAGCACATTAGGAGTTGTACTACTCCTACCACACTCATCCTTTTCTCACATGAAAGATAAGAAGATTTCCTACAACTCCCATGAAGACACCAAGTCCAAATTCCTTCATCTACCTTGTTAAAATGATAAAAACCGCAACAGCTATAAACAAAGTTAGCAACTTGACCCCTCTTCACTAAAACATCCATATCTAGAGTTCTAAAACTCCTTTTTGGGTGATTCCAGCGCCATTGGAAAGCTAACATCCAAGGCTACAACTTTCATGAAGACTATAAAGTCCAATTCTGAAAAATCAACTACAAGCCCAGCGCATTAAAAGTGCGCCCAGCGCAATTCTCAACCCGAGACCTACAATGGTCTATTGCGCCCGGCGAGGTTCTCCCCGCGCTCGGCGCGATTCACCCAGGGATTCCCTCTTTGAATTCACGCCCGGCGCGAAGAACTACGCCCGGCCCAAATTCAAACAGGAACCCTCCCCGGTTCGAAAATTTCACCCAAAACCTGCAAAATCACTCCCCAGGCACATTCAATCGATCCAAAACATCACATTTTCATCATACAACCCGAAAATACCAGCTTTTTCAACATGCATCCATCAATCAAGGAAAATCCCCAAATTTTCATCAAAACCCCGGAAACCCCGAAAATGGTTTTTCATCAAAACTCAGCACTAATCCGCAGAAATCAACAATCATATGAGTTTCTAGCTCATTAAACAAACAACTAGCAAGAAAATCCTAGCTTCCCTTACCTTGGAATCCGAGCTTCGGGAAGAAACCAAAGAGAAGACGAAGTAAGCTTGAACGGACGAGAGAGAAGAAGAAAGAAATTTGACACCAGCTAGCAACCCACTTCACTCAGCTTCACCACTTTGTATCAGCAAGAGAAAAGTCCAAGGGAAAAATTGAGAGTGAGACAAGAGAAGCGAGAGTGAGAATGAGTGAAAGTGATGAAGGTTGGGGGAAGAAAAGGAATACGGAGGTGGGGGTCTCACACATGCTCCATCAAGTGCGGCCGTTGCCAACACATTTAAAGGATATCTTCTCTTTATTATTACAATTATTTAAATATATTTTAATCTTTTAAATTTAAAGTAAATTTATTTTTAATCCTTTAAATTTAAAATTATTTTTTTAAATTTTAGAAATTAAAAAAAAACTTGTTTTAGTTTATACTCAAATTTTATTAGAAAATCTATCAAATACTGTCATATAAAATTTATCTATTGATGTTCTTATTAGTAAAACAATCACATTAAACTTAACTAATATTACATAACTATCTTAACTTATCACTTTCGGATATGTTATTGCTGACTTAAGAGACTAAAACAAAATTTTTAAAAATTACAATAACTAAAATTAGTAATTTTAAATTTGAGAGACTAAAACTAAAAATCTAAAGTTTAGAGACTAAAAATTTTATTAGATAACTACTCTTTCACTCCCTAAACTTATTAAAAAAAATTAAATACATTTAATCTCTCAACTTTCTAATTTCAATTTTAGTTTTTCAACAAAACTTTGATCAAATTTAGTCCCTAACCATTACTATCGAGTATATGCATTAATAACGAGTGTCAACGTCAAAATCACATTGACAACCACATCACCAACTAGTATAATATGATAACCATATGTAAATTTCTTTTTACAAATTATGTATTTAGTCTCAGTTTTTCACAAAACTCACTTTTAGTCGTTTAACAAATTCTTAACCAATTTTAGTCCATTTTTTTAACAAAATTTACTTTTAGTCCTTTAATATTTTTTTAACCGGTATTAATTTCTGAGTTATTGTTTGTCACTATTTTTAATCCCTCCCATCAAGGTAATCACCATCAAAAAATGAGTATACAAATTTGAAAGAAAATAAAAAGATGCAATGAGCAAATCGATACGCAAACCAACAACTCCCTGAACAACAATCTAACCCAAAAGCATAGCCTACTCTTCAGCCCTACCACACCATTTTAGGCAAAGGCAAAGCATAGCCTGATAATTTCCAGCCATAAACCCTAAACCAAAGCCTGCTGTACAAATGCAAAAACAGCAAGTCAAAACATGAAAATCTACCAATTATCGGCAGCCTACTCTCCAGTACGATGCCACCACAACAAAGAATAGATCTAGATGTGAAAAATATCTGGGTTTCAGAATTCTAAATTTTTTGCTAATTATGTTGTTATCTACACGAGCATTTGTATAATTATGTTGTTAGCTACACGAGCATTTGTATAATTATTAAAGTATCTCGTTTCTCAAATACAAAACATTGTCAGTCACATGCCATACATTGAAGTGGCCAAATGGAGTCTATAAAAGGAACATGAATTTCACTTTTACAATCGACTTCTTTGAGCAACTGGCTTAAAGCTGGCAAAATCAGTAACTTCCCTGCCTGTAATCAGGGTGTTGATGTCATACGTGCCTTCGTAGGTATAGATGGGTTCTAAATCACAGAATGCCTGCACAGAAGAAAAGAAAAACAAAAAAAAATGTTAAAAAACAAATTAAGCTAATTCATGTTCAATTAATGGCAAAATCTAAATAAATAAATAAAAGTAGTCAATAAGTTGCAAAGCATATAAATGCTACACACATGTCTACAATTATATATAGCTGAGATTTTAACTTTAGATATATATAGTATAGGTTACTGAAGCCATCGCTACAGAATGAAACAAACATCATTAGAACATTTTAGTTGAACTTCAATCCTCCTGATCTAATCTTTTACAATACGATTTATGCTAGACAATATCTACTCATCAATATATCACTAAATTACCCAGTTTTAATCTATAAATCAAATCTGAGGTTTCAACAAAAGAAATCTTGAATTAAGAATTAAACATACCTTCGCCACAAGAAAATCGGCCAAAATTCCATTGCCACCAAGCAATTCTCGCCCCAGAGCAGCTGTTTCTCTTGCTCTCAAGGTAATCCATGACTGAAAAGTGATGGCAAAATTCATTAGCAGACATCTACCATAATGAATAATAACATGTTGTACTGCTTGAATTTGGTTTTAGGAAAGAAAGCCGGGTACTGTACATAAGTTAGAAAATACCTTCCCCAAACTAGCATGCCCTGGAGTCATTTTACCACTCTCATACAATTTGCAGAGGCGCCAACCAACAAGAATCATAGCTTGAATATTACCAAGCATCTGGACAAGTTTCTGTTGGCTGATTTGGAAAGCTGCCAATGGTGCTCCAAATTGTTTCCTCTCCTTTAGGTACCTATAGATCAATCCAACTTCAGAATTATTTGCTGTGAAAACGTAAGTAGGATAATTATTCTAATTAAGAAATACCTATGACACATATCATAGATGCCCATCGATATACCAATGGGTTGCCAAGCAACCATTACACGTGAAACAGCAAGTACCTGTTTTAAGAGGGTTAAAACAAATAAGCAATGGTAATGTGGGTAAATCAAGACACGTGCTTGAAAGATGACAAATACATAGAAAAAACTAATTGATGCAACCAAGATTGATGCAAGGATGGTAATTTCATCTAGGCTCTAAACCAGATTTGTCCCATCTCTACATCAAACAGTACACTAAGGATAGCGGACACAGATAGGTGGAATTTAAAGTTTCCTTGAATAAAACAAAAACAGATGTTAAAATGAGAATTGAGAACACATCAACCCAAGATTGATATATGTCTACTGCTTCATCACGTAATAGAACTTTTAAGTTTTATCAACAACCAATTTAAAGCAGTCATCTTTGTTGAATTCATATTGATTTATTGAAAGAACAACAAACAAACCTCAGATGGTCATACCTTGCTTGTGTCCTGAAAAGAGTTTACGCCTGCAATTCTGTCCTCATCAGGGACAAAAACTTTTCTCATAACAATGTCTCCATTTTGTACGATCCGAAGTCCAATTTTATTCTCTATTTTTGTGACTGTTAAACCAGGTGCATCCTTTTTAATAATAAACCTGAAATAACATGTACAAGGAAAATATGTGAATAGAATATTACTTTTGAAGTAGGACACAGTAGAATCACAGAAAATAAAAGCTTGGCACGAGAGTTTGTGTATCTTAAGATGTTACTATTGTTAGTACCTAGTAGTTTAAACTTTCTTTTTGACTAAGACATTCGTTACTGTCTATTGTGTCCCCAAAAAATAAAAAGAATTCACTCATCATTGATCCTTTTGTGTATGTGTGAATTCTATAGGTCATTGTAGGCACTAGACACATCAGATCAGGTTAACATTTTACCATATCAAATATATGACAGATTATATTCAATTCCCACACCTTTTTTTTTTTTTTCCCTTGTGGGAAACGAGGCAATGGTACAAGACAATCCATAAAATCTCAACAAGCAACTGGATCTCTTTGGCATTTAGATGAGCTGGTATATTACAACTAAGCTGAGATTTCACATATGAGCATGCAAAGACTAAATAATGATGGTAAGGACTCATATCACTAACCCATTTATCTGATTCGTTGTTGCATTCCTAGCAAAGATAACCAATACATCAGCAAATGTACTGTTTCCTATCCACCGCTTTTGTCCCTCCAGAATCCAACCTCCGTCCACCTGATCATTTCAAAGCAAAACAAGACCATAATATCAGCATGTAAAACTATGACTGATGAACAAGACAAATACGGCAAAAAGAATCAAAAGCAAATAGTAGTTAAGGTCCACATAAGGTAAAGCACCTTTGTAGCAGTGGTCTTCAAAGCACTTGCATCACTTCCATAGTCAGGTTCAGTCAAACCCTAACGAAAATAACCCATTTCAGAAGTGGTTCTTCAGCAAAAATGCAAAAAATAGAATGCCTAGAAAATCAACTAACCCAGCATGCTACAGTTTGCAACTGTGCCAAAGAAGGCAGATACTTTTGCTTCTGGGCTTCTGATCCACACAATGCTAAACTTGACAGTCAAAGTTATAAAATATCAAGAACTATTAACATCATACCATCTGATACAAATGAAACAAATAGATTTAAGGAATTATTTACATGAATGAAACTAAGTTATTACCAATAGTGAGCATTGCCAAGGATGAATGGACCAAAATAAAAGTTGAACAGCTTGCATCAACTCTTGCAACTTCTGCCATAGTTATAGCACTTCCAGTGATAGAAAGGCCAGGACAACCATAACCCTGAGAATCAGACTAGCTAAGAACTCCATTGACCATGTGTAACATCTAAAACAACAAAGGAAAATATGCATGGAGAGAACCTTGATTGTGCCACCAGCAATGCGCAATGCACCAAGCTTTGGAATAACATGAAATGGGAACTTGGCCTTCTCCCAGTACTGAGAATAAAAAAAGGTGCATGATGGTGGGAATTGAAAGAGAGAAAAAAGATAACATTATTGGAGAATAATTTCACATTGTAAACGTTTCCATAATTCCATCCAAGTAGTAATAAGCATCACAAATACATGCCTCAGTCATTATTGGAGCAATTTCTTTTTCCATACATTCTCTGACTTTCTTCTTAATAGAAAAAAGATAACATTATTGGAGAATAATTTCACATTGTAACCGTTTCCATAATTCCATCCAAGTAGTAATAAGCATCACAAATACATGCCTCGGTCATTATTGGAGCAATTTCTTTTTCCATACATTCTCTGACTTTCTTCTTAATGGCACGCTCCTCCTGTGTCAATAAGTCATCCAATTGAAAATAATCTGAAGCTGTACTTTTCATACATCAATACAGACAAAAATGGAAGTGAGTTCCTGAAGCATAAACTGTTTAAATCAAAATATTAATAAAAATATCAACTAGCCAAATCATGCATGAGAATGAACAAGGAAATTAAAGAATAAAAAACATATTTTAGAGATATGTTTGGACTTTGGACCAACCATTTTTTAGCCTAAAATCAAATTCAAAGTTAAAGCTCAAAATAAGAGCAGGAAGCAGAGGGAATGAGAAAGAGAACAGAAACCAGCTTTTTGTAAAACCTCCTCCACTCAACTTTTTTTTAAAAAATATACTTTTTCCTTTTATTTTATTAAAAAAAAATAATAAACTGCTTAATTTTTTAAGAGATTTTAAAAAAATGCTTGGCCTATCTCCTCTCTTTAAGAAGATAAACTCCAAAAAACAAAAAGTTGAACCAAATAAAAATAAGAATGTGCATCAAATCTTATAAGCAACAGATGATTATGTCCAAAAGTTTCACTGTCCAATATCAAATGATAAACAAAGGACAACTTTAGGGACCATTTACAATGAGAAAACCTTTCCTTTTTTTTCCTTGTTTTTACTCTTAATTGCAAAAATGTTGCCTTTTTTCACTTTTGTTTTCTGGTTTTAAAGAATTGCATAGAAAACCATCAAGCAATTTCACACGCGGCATTTTTGTAATTAAAAGTAAAAACAAGATTTTCTCAATGTAAAAAGGCCCTTAGCTTGGAGAGGAAAATATAGGACAAGGAAGAAAAAAGACAAAGGTGGGAGGGGAAACCTTATTAAAAGGTGGCTAGTCAGGTTCTCTAATGAAAAATAGCTATAAGCAAAACTGATGAATACTCCATACCAATAACATGGTTATAAATAAATAAAAATTAAAAATTAAAAAAAAAATAGACATGCCTATGGGAGCAGCAAGGGGGCCCTCAGCACCTAAATTATATCTGGACTACTAACCCTACTTACTGTGGAACAATAAATTATCGTACAAAAATAAATAAGTATATTACTTTTCTAAGCTTCTAATTTCAGAGTATCAACATAGAACGCCTTGTAAATCGTAATCCACAAACCCTAGTTGAGTAAAAACTCTGAAAATATCATTGTTACTTCTAATATGACCTAAATAATCAAAGAAATTTCTTACCACAAGGAGGAAACAATGATGCTGGAGTTGCTTGTGGAAATGCTACAGAAACATCTAGTGGTGGTGAATAAAAATAAGAAGGCATTGCATTTTTGACAGAACCATCTGCACAAACCAAAGCATTCATTAAAATGCACAGCACAACAGCTTAATAAAATTTTTACTTTCAGTATTAAACACCAGAAAAATTCAATCAATAATAGCACATATTAACTGCCACATATAATGATTGAATTAAAAATATAAATTACATATTAGAAGAAAAGAATAAACAAATCCCTGGAGCAAATTATAAGAATATAACATGTTTGGTTGGATCTTTCAGTTCTAGGTACAACAATAACCATGCACCCAGTGATTAGACATTGCGCCAAGGACAGATCCTTGATAAATAAGAATACAGTAGTCCTCGTAACATTAGATAAATAAGATTATTAATGTGTTAATCAACCAAACTAAGTACGTTGGGTTTACTAAACATCTCAAATCAAATAAATTCAAAGTGCCCGCTTGCAACAAGGAACAAAATGCCCCAATAATCAAAAACCTCAATCTTCTCACACATGCCTCTAGCAACAAACAAGATTAAAGAATTTACACGAAAAATAAAGAAAAATAAAATCCAATAGCAACTATTTCCGACAGAAAAGACTGCTTTAGTATATTAAAGTACAAAAGTGTGTCGGTATTATGATAAGAATAAAAGGAACAAATTGTAGAACAAGAATAAGATTAAGTCAATAATAATAGTCTATTACTCTGGTGAAGTGAATTCAATAAACAAAATGGACATGTTATTGAAAGAAGCAGTGATAGGAAATGAAATTGCAAGTGTGAAGAGAAAAGAGACCTGAATTGGGAGAAGAGAAGATGGTCATGGTTGTAGAGAGAGAGAGAGAGAGAGAGAGAGGAAGAGTACAATTAGGGTTGAAAGAGAAGGAATTAGGAAGTGAAAGTGTGAAAGTGTAGTGTAAAGTAAAGTGTGGTGTAAAGTATAGTAAAATGGTTTTGAGAAGAGAAGCAAAGGCACGCAAGTCGAGGTGGTGACGATGATGAGTAGATCTACTGGATATGGTCATTGGATTTTGAGTACTCATTTGTTTACATTATATATTTTTATTTACTCCCTTTTTTTAAAAATAAAAATAAAAATATATATATATATATATCATTTTTTAAAATATTTAGAATTATATTAAATATATACATATTCAAATTAAGAAAGATAAATAATTATACTTTTTATTGAAAGGATTTTATTTTCTAAAAATTAAGCATGTTGAAATTTATTATGATATGTTCTTTGTAATAACGGTTAATTAGATATGTGATATTATTGTTTAAATTTTTTTAAAAAAATCTAAATAATGGTTTTATTTAGTAATAAAATATCATTATGTACATGATAAAAAAAAATCTGACTTAAATATATTTATTCTCACAATTTGTTTTTATCTATCAAATTTAAAATTAATTTTTCAGTCATTACAATTTTAATATTATTAAATTTATGATAGTCTTTAAATTTTTTTTTTCTCTTTATAAGAATAATTATGTCATTTTAGATGTTAAATTCAACTATTTTTTATTTTTTCTTACTCTTTTATAAGTATAATCATATTATTATACATGTTAAAATTAAATAAGTTCTACTAATTAGCAAAGATATTTTATTAATATTTAATAAATTTAATTATACTAATTAAACATACAAATAATTTTTACTAATTATTTACAATATTATGATTTTTTGATTGAGGTCATTCTAATTCAATTTCAATTTGTTATCACCATAAGAAATGTGCATTTAAACTATAATTTTTTTTATTAATTGTGAAATCGTTAACTATCTAATTTCACCTTTTGAAATGTGACAATTTTCATTAGTGCTAGAAATTACATAATCATGGAAAGCAAACTTTAAAGAAATAAAAAAAAAATACAAAGACTTTAAGTATGCAAATTCTTATTTTTCTCCTTTTCATTAAATCTTAATTTTTCTATCAAACATTTATTTTTAACATAGATGAAAAAACTTAATCTTATATTTTCTTAATATTACTAAATTTTGGATAGTCTCTATTTTTTTTCTTGCTCTTTTATAAGGATAATCATGTCATTATATATTTTTAATTCAAATATTTTCTATCTTAATGCTACTTATGTGTAATTGTAATACAATTAAAATAATTATATATATTATAGTTTACTTTACTTTGTACATAATCTAGTAATAATAATTATTAAATGATATTCTTCTTTTCCATAAAACAACAGTAAATAACTACAAAAATATTGGTTGGACCACATTTCAAAGTTCATGGATAAATTAATTTAGAAAAATTATATTATTGCTCTTTATTAGTTATACAAATTAAAAGTAAACATCCTTATTATTTTCTCCATATTATATTATGTTCAATAGGAAAAAAATATCAATTAAAATAAGTAAAATTTCATCAATTTCTATCGAAGAAAAAAATGTGTAAATATAAGTTAATTTATTTGACATAACATGTGTTACACAAATAAATTCATATATGATATATCAATATAAGGTTATCTATCCTTTTTTTAAAAAAATTCAAATAACCTCATGTACTACATGGGTCAACTAACTGGTTTGGATAAATATTACTTTAGCCTCTTGGTTAATATTGCATAATTATCTTAATTTGTTTTAATTAATTATGTTACCAATGGTTCTAATTTCTAAGTGACTAAAGAGATTTTTTGAAACTACAGAATTAAAATATCAATTTTAAAATTTAGGGACTATAAACAAATATGTCCAAAATTTAAAAGATTAAAAACATGTTTAAAAAAAAATCACCAATTAACAATAATAATAAGAGTTGTTGGTCTCCCTAGTTAGAGTATCTAATGAAAATACCTGATACTCATGAAAATTGTGACAAACGATGGCAAAGGATAAAGTACTATAATACTCATCCTGATACTTGCTTTTGAATAAAATAAATGTACTCATCCATATACTTGTGCAAGTAACAACATTAATCTTCATTTTCATACTTGTTGAATACCTATAACTCACACCCACGCTTCTTATTTGTAAAGTCAATAAATTAATGAAAAAATATTAATTAAAAAAGTCTATACAACTAAATTAAAAATTTACTCTTAACTTATCCAAACATAATATATGAATTATCCAAACATAGTCTTAAATCATTCAAAGATATAAGATATAACTCATAATCAAACAAAATTAGAAATATAACGTTCTAAATACAAGGTATAAGAATTTTACATATTCATTGAAAACTTGACATTGTATTTTTTTATCAATAAGAAATTACAATGGTAATAATGAGAATCGAACCTAAATCCTTATTAGGAGTGTCAAGATGAGTTTTATCTAACGAGTTGACCTACATAACATACCAACTCGATTGGCTCGTTGGGCTGACCCATTATTTTACTTATATATTCCTCAACTTTTTACCTACTAACATTAATTTATAATATTTTATTTGTAATGCATTTGTTTATTAAGACTTATTTGTGATTATATTATGTATTTATTTTATTATTGTTGATGCAATTGTTTGTAGTTGCATTGTGGATTTTAATATTGTTGATGAAATTATTGTATTCTTGTTGGTAAACTTATTAAACATGTGCCCTATTGAACATTTGAATTATTTGAATTATCGTTAGTTTTATAATATTTTTTTCTTTTTTTTAATTATATTTGATTATAAAATTTTAAGAACCATAGAATAAAAATAATTTGCATTTTTTAAAAGATTGGTAGGTCAATCCAGTCCACAACTCATTACAAGTTAGGTTGAGTTGGATTAGAATTTTTATTCCGGCGAAAAAACGAGTTCAACCCAACCCAACCCAACCTAATCCAATATCACTAAATTAGGTTGAGTTAAATTGATCTTTATGTATCTATCTAAATCCTTCTTCACTAATTAGCTTATAATTATATATTACTATAAATTTAAATAAAGTATAAATTAATTAATTAATTTGCCTCATGATCATAATTGAATTCTTCATATTTGTGTGAATATTTTTCTGGGTCTAATAATATTTATAAAATTTGAAACATGGTAAAAAAAAATACATATTAAACTATCTAAATAATAATTAAAAATATTAATAAAAGATAAATAACTCTAATCGGATAAAAATAGAATAGTGCAATTCAGGATTTTTATATTTAGGGTTTAAGTGTAACAGCCCGATTTTCACAGATTGTACGAGGGCCCAAAGCTGAATAGGGGTGATTTAGTAGCCCAGAACGGGCTGTTCCCAAATTGAAACGGGTCGTTCCAAACTACTAAAACGAGGGTGATTTACTACCTCAGAACGGGTCGTTCCAAAATTGGAATGGGCCGTTCCAAAATACTAAAGTTGTATACAAATCTTAGTTGGGAACAGGGCATTCCCAAATTGGAACGGGGCGTTCCAAACTACGAAAAAGGCTTGTAACCCTAGTTGGGAACGAGTCGTTCTGGTTTAAGAACAGGCTGTTCCAAATATGGACGTTATTGGTTAAATGCAACCTCAGAACGGACCATTCTGGTTTGAAAACAGATCGTTCTGGATGTGAATTTTACACATGCCGTCAGAGTTCAAAACAAGTCGTTCCAGATTTGAAACGGGTCGTTCCAACGACGTTTGATGCCTATAAATAGAGAGCTCTGACACTCCCAAAAAGCACACCTTTCAATTCTGACTTCTTTCAATTCTGACTCCTTTATTCTACATTCTCTTCTTTTCCTTCTACACTCTCTGAAGACCGAGGGGCACTCAAAAGAGGAGACCAAAGAGATCTCTATTTTAGTTTCAACTACTGTTTATCCAGGTACGGGGGAAAAAGGGATTATTTGTATGCAAAGTTACATGAGGGAATTGGGTAGAAGAGAAAGTTCATAGGATTATGAGTAATTTTATAATTATTTATGTTTGGAGAATTATTGGTCTTATGTGATTTTGTATGTATTTAGGATTATGAATATATATTTAATTTGTAAGAATGATGACTTGAGAGAGAGAACGAAATTATAGAAAAGTGCCTGTAAGTTAGGAAAACTTGGATTATTTCTGTTTGAGGAATTGATGATCCTATTAGATTCTGTATGTGTTGAGGATCAGAAACCCATTAGATTTTGTATGTGTTGAGGATTATAAATATATATATTTAATTTTTAAGAATGATGATTTGGGAGAGAGAACAAAATTGTAGAAAAGTGCCTGTGAGTTAGGTTTTGAAAAATTGAGAGTTTTACTAGTTGATTTAATATTGTATTAAATTGGTGATTCGGTTGAGTATTATATTAAATTATAAATATTATTGTTACATTATAAAAATTGATGATCTAGATGTGAATTGCTTAAAAGGTATGTGAACCATTATTTTGTTGGACTTATCTGTTGTGTGTATGTGATATGGAATTGAGCAATAAGATGAAATATTGTGATGAATGTGAATATGCTTGTGATTGTGGTTCCTCACACTAATGACCAGGGATGACACGACCCTTGGGTAAGTGATGCTACAAGGACGGTGTGACCTTGGCATGGTGTGGGATGAGTGAGGCAATTAACACGTATCACTTATGTCAGATGTAGCGTAGTCTTGGCATAGGGTTAATTACAAGATTTATGTGGATTGATTGTGATTGTGGTTCCTCACACTAATGACTAAGGATGACACGATCCTTGGGTAAGTGATGCTACAAGGACGGCGTGACCTTGGCATGGTGTGGGATGAGTGAGACAATTAACCCGTATCACTTATGTCAGATGTGGCGTGGCCTTGATATAGTGTTAATTGTAAGATTTGTGTGGATTGTGATGTATTGATGTAATTGTGAATTGAGATGTGAAGATGATGAATGATTGATAAATTATGATATATATATATATATATATCTATATAAATGCTTGTGAATATTTCATTAAGTAATGAGTATGTAACGACCCGCCACGGTCTCCTCAACTCTGAATCACAAGGCAGACAAATCCGACCTCTAAATCTCAGAATCCCATCAGTACCAAGCTCAAAACCAGCTGCCCTCTCAGTACCAAGTAATCCCAAAGTCCTTAACAACTCTGGGTCCTGTAACTGTTTAGTTCCCACCTGCTTCAAGAACTCATTAGTTATGGTGATCATGCCACAGCTAATGTGATCCTGAACAACCTCCACCTCTAGTCTCAAATCTCGGAACTGCTCAATCAACTCCAACTCCCTAATCATCATAGCCGACATGTGAATGGATTTTCTACTCAATGCATCAGCTACCACATTCGCCTTTCCAGGATGATACATCAACTGGAAATCGAAGTCCTTTAGAAATTCCATCCACCTCCTCTGCCTCATATTCAACTCTTTCTGATCAAACAGATATTTCAAACTCTTGTGATCACTGTATACACTGAATCTCGCACCAAACAGATAGTGCCTCCACGACTTCAAAGCAAATACCACAGCTGCAAGCTCCAAATCATGAGTAGGATAATTTCTCTCATGGGTCTTCAGTTGCCTCGAAGCATATGCCACTACTCTCCCTCCCTGCATCAACACACAACCTAACCCCTGGTGAGAAGCATCACAGAACACATCAAAATGCTCACCAGTGTTAGGTAACACTAAAACTGGAGAAGTGGTTAACCGTCTCTTTAGCTCCTGAAAACTCTGCTCACAAGCGTCCGTCCAAACAAAAGGTTGATCTTTTCGAGTCAGTTGAGTCAAAGGCATTACTATTCGAGAAAAACCCTCAATGAACCTCCGATAGTAACCCGCCAACCCAAGAAAACTCCTAATCTCTGTAGCAGTCATCGGACGCTCCCACTGAATCACAGCCTCCACCTTGGCTGGATCTACTGCAATCCCCTCTGCCGATATCACATGCCCCAAAAATCTCACCTCGGACAACCAAAACTCATACTTGGACAGTTTGGCATACAACTGTCTCTCTCTTAACACCTCCAAAACTGACCTCAAATGCTCACGGTGATCCTCCAATGATCTAGAATACACCAAAATATCATCAATGAAGACCACCACAAATCTGTCCAAGAACGGTCTAAAGATCCTGTTCATGTAATCCATGAACACTGCTGGAGCATTAGTGACACCAAAAGGCATCACCACATATTCGTAGTGACCATACCTAGTCCTAAAGGCAGTCTTCGGTATGTCACTCTCCTTCACCCTAATCTGGTGATATCCGGATCTCAAATCAATCTTTGAAAACACTGAAGCTCCCCTCAGCTGATCCATCAAATCATCAATCCTCGGAAGGGGATATTTATTCTTTATCGTTAATTTATTCAGCTGCCGATAATCAACACACAAACGGGCCCCACCATCTTTCTTCTTCACTAACAGTACCGGAGCACCCCAAGGAGAAACACTAGGCCTCACCATCTGTTTCTCCAACAAATCCTCAAGCTGTGTCTTCAGCTCTACCAACTCAGCTGGAGCCATCCTATAAGGAGCCACTGACACCGGTCCTGCACCTGGTACCAGATCAATGCTAAACTCAACATCACGCCTGGGTGGCAATCCTGGCACATCATCTGGAAACACCTCAGGAAATTCACTGACAATCTCGATTCCAGCGATAGCTCTCTCTGTCTCAATACTCAAAGTTGCAAACAACATGAAGCACTCAGCTCCATCCCTCATCAACTGCTCAGCCTGACCCGCTGATACCAACACCTCATCCTCCAACTGAGGAAACATCAACTCTCTCCGAGCACAATCTATAAGGATGTGATGGGCAGATAACCAATCCATCCCTAAGATTATGTCGATATCCACCATGGGCAACACAATCAGGTTCACTCGGAACCTCCTACCAGACACCTCTATCGGGCATCTCACACACATCTCCGACGTCACCACAGAAACTGAAGCCAGAGTAGACACAAACAAATCAACATGCAAGGAAAATACTGACAAACCCAATCTCTTCACACAATCAACAGAAATAAAAGAATGCGTGGCTCCAGAATCGAATAAAAATAAAACGTCCTCACCTGCTGCCTTCCCCTTTCCCTTCACTAAATTTGATGAAGTAGAAGCCTCTGCACCTGACAATGCAAACACTCTCCCCGCAGCTGTAGGTCTGGGTGGCCTCGGAGCATTCCCAGATGAAGTCAACGGTGTCTGACAATCTCTAGAGATGTGGCCTGGCCTACCACATTTGAAGCAAACATTCCCCGGAAGGGAACAATCTCTAACCATATGTGCTCCTCCACATCGGTAGCACCGCACTGACTGTGCTCCGCCCTGAGGAGTAGCAGGTCGAGGTCCCCTACTAACAGCTCCTCTCTGAAACTATACAGGTCTGTCATAGGGTCCCCTCTGCTGGCCTCCCCTCCTGGACCCAGATGATCCCTCTTGAACTCTAGCAACCTTACCGCTACTACCACCACCCTCCAAACTCTCAACAGTCTTTGCCTTCTCAACCAAGGCAGGAAACTCCACTATGGACATGGGGACTATAACCCTCTTCAGCTCGTGTCTCAAACCCTCTACAAACTTTCTACATCTCCAAGCCTCAGATATGGCCTGAGAGTAGAAACGAGCTAGATGCTCAAACCTCATAGCATACTCAGAAACAGACAAGCTCCCCTGATGTAATCTCATGAACTCTGCCTCCTTAGCGTATCTAACGCTATCCGGGAAATATTTCTCCAAAAAGACCCTCCTGAAGCAATCCCAGTCAACAGGCACACCCCTGCTCTCTAACATCTGCCTGGTGCCTCTCCACCAGTACTCAGCCTCGCCCCCCAGCATGTAAACTGCATAAGCCAACTTTCTCTCATCAGAAGACCCTAAAACACTAAAGATCTTCTCCATATCCCTCAACCACTGATCCGCCACATCAGGATCAGAATCCCCTCTGAACTGAGGAGGCTGACATCCCCTGAACTCTGCTAAATCTCTCCCCTCCTGAGAGACCACCGGTCTAGCTGCATCAGCCGCAGCTCTAGCTGCCTCCATATGAGCAAAATGAGCACTCTACTGTTGCATCGCCATGGCCATCATCTCCATGGCCCTAGCAATCTGGTCATACTGGGGTCTCACCATACTACAAGAATTCAAACATCCTATTAGTAACATAATACCCCCACAATTCACCAAAGGCTAACACATATCAGAGATATGACACAACAGAAACCTAGAAGGATCACTCCCCACATAGTATCCTAAAAGACTCGACCGGCTCTGATACCATAAAAGTGTAACGACCCGCCACGGTCTCTACACTTAGTGGAATCGCACTACAACTAGTTAACTAAGAGAATATTAAACTGGATAACACATACATACAGGCATAAATATAAAGATCGAAATAATTAAGTTTCTGTATATAAAATATAGCACCATATATGTACAGTCATCCCAAAATATTATTTAGTGCCGGTCAAGCACTGACAAAAAAGGATGTTACCCAGAATGGTAACTCAAAACACGAGACTCATCTCCTCGTCTCACAACGATCATCTCTACTCCCAAGCTATCCCTGACCTGCTCCCATACCAAGTATGATCATCGCAGTTCCACCACATGGAAAACAGAAGGGTAAGCTAGAATTCACAAATCAAACATACAAATATAGGATAATAATCTATATTACACAATCATCCTACTGACAGTCACGTTCATAGAGTCATACTATACACTCTATCCAATACTAATCATGCATAAAATACAATCCACCAATCATGAAGTCAAACACCACACTTCATCATATTAATAATCATGCAATAAATGCATCTCATGACAGATATCAATGCATATCAATCATCTAATGCGTCGTCACGCATACACCTAGGAGATCTCCATAACAATAGAGCTGTATAAGTGACATTCCATCCTACCGAAACCACCCCAACCGTTTTCACGCCCAAAGCGCCCGCTCGGTCACAGCTAAACAGGATATAATCCTCCCTCGGGTTTTCTCGGATGATGTCACTTACACACTTGGAAGTCCAGATCCACCGTCAGGTATAGCACAGCTGGGTACGGGCTTACCACGACCTTGGCATGCATTAACCAAGTCAATTGTGGAGTTCGCCCACCGACTATCCGCAAGGATCCACGCACCTTCCCGAGTACTTGGTTAAGGGAATAACCCACGACCTCATACCCCGCTCCAACACTAGCTAAGGACTTAGAGGAGACTCACCCAACCCAGTGGCCTATCTGAGCACCACTCTCCCAAAACCAGTGGCCTCCCAGAGCACCACTCTCATATATCAGTGGCCTATCCAAGCACCACTCTCAAGAGACTCTATGTGAGCTCTTCCAGTTCGAAAATATTTTTCCTCTCCTCAAGTCCTAGGCTAGACTCATGCCATAGGCATCACATGCAATCATGCAACATACATCATAATGGTCTACCCACCATCATAATCAACAACCATACACATGTCATAAGACATCACATACAATAATGCATCATACATCATAATGGTCTACCTACCATTGTGATCAATAACCATACTCATATTCAAACATTCATATGTATCATCACAAAGCATACATATGAATCACACCGCACCATACATCATATATCACACATATATGATCTAACATTTCAACTTTAAACATGCATAAGCATCAATTCATTCATAAATATATTCAAGCACAGTGTCGTCAACTCGCGCCTGGCCTAACACCAACCCAAGAGCTCTAAGCTCTTCCACGCCTGATACGCTCAACCTGCGCCCGGCCTAAAACTATTCAGAGAGTTCAAAATTCTCATCCAAACTAACAAATTCAGCCACATGCAAACAATCTAGCTTCCCTTACCTGAAGATTGCCTCAAAATAGCCAACAACTGTGACGAAATAGAATCTCCTTCCAAAGTTCAACCCAGAACTTCAATCTTCCCAAAGTAAGCTTTCTAATCTGAATTTCAAGAAAAGTCAGAAGGGATTAGTGATCTAAAGGAGAAAATGAGTCAAACAGAGAAATTTGGGAGAGAAATGAGCTCACTGACCCAGAGACCTTCTCTCTAAAACTTCTCTCTAAAAACTCACATTTTCCTGAAGGCCCCCAACCCCTATTTATAGACTTCCGGATTGGCCCAGAACGGCCCGTTTCAATTCGGAACGGCCCGTTCCGAAATCCCAAAACACGCAGAAAACCCACACCCAGAACGGCCCGTTCTGGAATCAGAACGGCCCGTTCCGGGACTCATCCGGAACGGCCCGTTTTAGAATTTGGAACGGCCCGTTCTCCTTCCAGAACGGCCCGTTCCCAACTACGAAATTCAGTTTAATTTATTAGCTTGGAACGGCCCGTTCCAGATTGGGAACGGCCCGTTCCGGGCTACTAAATTTTTTTTTTTTTTTTCCAATGTTACAATACTCCCCAACAAATAGGAATTTTCGTCCCCGAAAATAGGCTCACCTGAAAAGAGGAATGGATACTGTTCCTTGAACTGACTCTCTTCTTCCCAGGTTGCCTCACCAGTAGCTTCATCCCAAAGAATCTTCACCAAACTAATGGACCTGCCACGAAGCTCTTTCAACTTGTGATCAATCACAGCTACCGGTCTCTTCTCATAGGTCAAGTTCTCTCTAACTTGCACCTTATCCATCTCTATCACGTGACTCGGGTCTCTAATGTACTTCCTCAACTGTGAAACGTGAAACACATCATGCAGGTTGGACAGAATCGGAGGTAACGCCAACTGATAAGCTACTGGACCTACACGACGAAGGATCTGATAAGGACCAATGAACTTCGGTGTGAGTTTCTTGGCCCTTACAGCCCTTCCCACTCCAGTAGTGGGTGTCACCCTGAGAAACACATGCTCTCCTTCCTCAAACTCTAGAGGTCTCCTCCTCTTATCAGCATAAGACTTTTGTCGATTCTGAGTAGCTCTCAACCTCTCCTGAATCTGTCTCACCATCTCAGTAGTCTGAAGAACTAACTCTGGACCAACCACTACTGACTCACCCTCCTGATACCAACATAATGGAGTCCTACACCTCCTGCCATATAGAGCCTCAAAAGGTGCCATGCCAATACTCGCATGATAACTATTATTATAGGTAAACTCTACCAATGGCAACACCTCCTCCCAGCTACCCAGATGGTCCAACACACAAGCTCTCAGAAGATCCTCTAGTGACTGAATTGTCCTTTCCGACTGACCATCTGTCTGTGGATGATAGGCGGAACTCAACCTCAATCTCGTTCCCAACGCCTGATGTAGAGTCTGCCAAAACCTTGAAGTAAACCTTGGATCTCTGTCAGAAATAATACTGGAAGGCACTCCATGCAGCCGTACTATCTCTCGGATATATAACTGTGCAAGTCTCTCCAAGGACCACCTCTTGTTGACAGGAAGAAAATGAGCACACTTTGTCAACCTATCAACAATCACCCAGATAGAGTCACTGTTCCTAGTTGTTCTAGGCAATCCAACCACAAAGTCCATAGTGACACTATCCCACTTCCACTCAGGAATCTCCATCAACTGTAAAACCCCTCCGGGCCTCTGATGCTCAATCTTCGCCTTCTGACAAGTCAAACAAGCGGCTACAAACTCTGCTATCTCCTTCTTCATACCAGGCCACCAAAAACTTTTCTTGATGTCTTAATACATCTTAGTCATACCAGGATGTATGCTAAGACGACTCATGTGTCCCTCCTCTAGAACAGCTCTCCTCAACTCTGAATCACAAGGCAGACAAATCCGACCTCTAAATCTCAGAATCCCATCAGTACCAAGCTCAAAACCAGCTGCCCTCTCAGTACCAAGTAATCCCAAAGTCCTTAACAACTCTGGGTCCTGTAACTGTTTAGTTCCCACCTGCTTCAAGAACTCATTAGTTATGGTGATCATGCCACAGCTAATGTGATCCTGAACAACCTCCACCTCTAGTCTCAAATCTCGGAACTGCTCAATCAACTCCAACTCCCTAATCATCATAGCCGACATGTGAATGGATTTTCTACTCAATGCATCAGCTACCACATTCGCCTTTCCAGGATGATACATCAACTGGAAATCGAAGTCCTTTAGAAATTCCATCCACCTCCTCTGCCTCATATTCAACTCTTTCTGATCAAACAGATATTTCAAACTCTTGTGATCACTGTATACACTGAATCTCGCACCAAACAGATAGTGCCTCCACGACTTCAAAGCAAATACCACAGCTGCAAGCTCCAAATCATGAGTAGGATAATTTCTCTCATGGGTCTTCAGTTGCCTCGAAGCATATGCCACTACTCTCCCTCCCTGCATCAACACACAACCTAACCCCTGGTGAGAAGCATCACAGAACACATCAAAATGCTCACCAGTGTTAGGTAACACTAAAACTGGAGAAGTGGTTAACCGTCTCTTTAGCTCCTGAAAACTCTGCTCACAAGCGTCCGTCCAAACAAAAGGTTGATCTTTTCGAGTCAGTTGAGTCAAAGGCATTACTATTCGAGAAAAACCCTCAATGAACCTCCGATAGTAACCCGCCAACCCAAGAAAACTCCTAATCTCTGTAGCAGTCATCGGACGCTCCCACTGAATCACAGCCTCCACCTTGGCTGGATCTACTGCAATCCCCTCTGCCGATATCACATGCCCCAAAAATCTCACCTCGGACAACCAAAACTCATACTTGGACAGTTTGGCATACAACTGTCTCTCTCTTAACACCTCCAAAACTGACCTCAAATGCTCACGGTGATCCTCCAATGATCTAGAATACACCAAAATATCATCAATGAAGACCACCACAAATCTGTCCAAGAACGGTCTAAAGATCCTGTTCATGTAATCCATGAACACTGCTGGAGCATTAGTGACACCAAAAGGCATCACCACATATTCGTAGTGACCATACCTAGTCCTAAAGGCAGTCTTCGGTATGTCACTCTCCTTCACCCTAATCTGGTGATATCCGGATCTCAAATCAATCTTTGAAAACACTGAAGCTCCCCTCAGCTGATCCATCAAATCATCAATCCTCGGAAGGGGATATTTATTCTTTATCGTTAATTTATTCAGCTGCCGATAATCAACACACAAACGGGCCCCACCATCTTTCTTCTTCACTAACAGTACCGGAGCACCCCAAGGAGAAACACTAGGCCTCACCATCTGTTTCTCCAACAAATCCTCAAGCTGTGTCTTCAGCTCTACCAACTCAGCTGGAGCCATCCTATAAGGAGCCACTGACACCGGTCCTGCACCTGGTACCAGATCAATGCTAAACTCAACATCACGCCTGGGTGGCAATCCTGGCACATCATCTGGAAACACCTCAGGAAATTCACTGACAATCTCGATTCCAGCGATAGCTCTCTCTGTCTCAATACTCAAAGTTGCAAACAACATGAAGCACTCAGCTCCATCCCTCATCAACTGCTCAGCCTGACCCGCTGATACCAACACCTCATCCTCCAACTGAGGAAACATCAACTCTCTCCGAGCACAATCTATAAGGATGTGATGGGCAGATAACCAATCCATCCCTAAGATTATGTCGATATCCACCATGGGCAACACAATCAGGTTCACTCGGAACCTCCTACCAGACACCTCTATCGGGCATCTCACACACATCTCCGACGTCACCACAGAAACTGAAGCCAGAGTAGACACAAACAAATCAACATGCAAGGAAAATACTGACAAACCCAATCTCTTCACACAATCAACAGAAATAAAAGAATGCGTGGCTCCAGAATCGAATAAAAATAAAACGTCCTCACCTGCTGCCTTCCCCTTTCCCTTCACTAAATTTGATGAAGTAGAAGCCTCTGCACCTGACAATGCAAACACTCTCCCCGCAGCTGTAGGTCTGGGTGGCCTCGGAGCATTCCCAGATGAAGTCAACGGTGTCTGACAATCTCTAGAGATGTGGCCTGGCCTACCACATTTGAAGCAAACATTCCCCGGAAGGGAACAATCTCTAACCATATGTGCTCCTCCACATCGGTAGCACCGCACTGACTGTGCTCCGCCCTGAGGAGTAGCAGGTCGAGGTCCCCTACTAACAGCTCCTCTCTGAAACTATACAGGTCTGTCATAGGGTCCCCTCTGCTGGCCTCCCCTCCTGGACCCAGATGATCCCTCTTGAACTCTAGCAACCTTACCGCTACTACCACCACCCTCCAAACTCTCAACAGTCTTTGCCTTCTCAACCAAGGCAGGAAACTCCACTATGGACATGGGGACTATAACCCTCTTCAGCTCGTGTCTCAAACCCTCTACAAACTTTCTACATCTCCAAGCCTCAGATATGGCCTGAGAGTAGAAACGAGCTAGATGCTCAAACCTCATAGCATACTCAGAAACAGACAAGCTCCCCTGATGTAATCTCATGAACTCTGCCTCCTTAGCGTATCTAACGCTATCCGGGAAATATTTCTCCAAAAAGACCCTCCTGAAGCAATCCCAGTCAACAGGCACACCCCTGCTCTCTAACATCTGCCTGGTGCCTCTCCACCAGTACTCAGCCTCGCCCCCTAGCATGTAAACTGCATAAGCCAACTTTCTCTCATCAGAAGACCCTAAAACACTAAAGATCTTCTCCATATCCCTCAACCACTGATCCGCCACATCAGGATCAGAATCCCCTCTGAACTGAGGAGGCTGACATCCCCTGAACTCTGCTAAATCTCTCCCCTCCTGAGAGACCACCGGTCTAGCTGCATCAGCCGCAGCTCTAGCTGCCTCCATATGAGCAAAATGAGCACTCTACTGTTGCATCGCCATGGCCATCATCTCCATGGCCCTAGCAATCTGGTCATACTGGGGTCTCACCATACTACAAGAATTCAAACATCCTATTAGTAACATAATACCCCCACAATTCACCAAAGGCTAACACATATCAGAGATATGACACAACAGAAACCTAGAAGGATCACTCCCCACATAGTATCCTAAAAGACTCGACCGGCTCTGATACCATAAAAGTGTAACGACCCGCCACGGTCTCTACACTTAGTGGAATCGCACTACAACTAGTTAACTAAGAGAATATTAAACTGGATAACACATACATACAGGCATAAATATAAAGATCGAAATAATTAAGTTTCTGTATATAAAATATAGCACCATATATGTACAGTCATCCCAAAATATTATTTAGTGCCGGTCAAGCACTGACAAAAAAGGATGTTACCCAGAATGGTAACTCAAAACACGAGACTCATCTCCTCGTCTCACAACGATCATCTCTACTCCCAAGCTATCCCTGACCTGCTCCCATACCAAGTATGATCATCGCAGTTCCACCACATGGAAAACAGAAGGGTAAGCTAGAATTCACAAATCAAACATACAAATATAGGATAATAATCTATATTACACAATCATCCTACTGACAGTCACGTTCATAGAGTCATACTATACACTCTATCCAATACTAATCATGCATAAAATACAATCCACCAATCATGAAGTCAAACACCACACTTCATCATATTAATAATCATGCAATAAATGCATCTCATGACAGATATCAATGCATATCAATCATCTAATGCGTCGTCACGCATACACCTAGGAGATCTCCATAACAATAGAGCTGTATAAGTGACATTCCATCCTACCGAAACCACCCCAACCGTTTTCACGCCCAAAGCGCCCGCTCGGTCACAGCTAAACAGGATATAATCCTCCCTCGGGTTTTCTCGGATGATGTCACTTACACACTTGGAAGTCCAGATCCACCGTCAGGTATAGCACAGCTGGGTACGGGCTTACCACGACCTTGGCATGCATTAACCAAGTCAATTGTGGAGTTCGCCCACCGACTATCCGCAAGGATCCACGCACCTTCCCGAGTACTTGGTTAAGGGAATAACCCACGACCTCATACCCCGCTCCAACACTAGCTAAGGACTTAGAGGAGACTCACCCAACCCAGTGGCCTATCTGAGCACCACTCTCCCAAAACCAGTGGCCTCCCAGAGCACCACTCTCATATATCAGTGGCCTATCCAAGCACCACTCTCAAGAGACTCTATGTGAGCTCTTCCAGTTCGAAAATATTTTTCCTCTCCTCAAGTCCTAGGCTAGACTCATGCCATAGGCATCACATGCAATCATGCAACATACATCATAATGGTCTACCCACCATCATAATCAACAACCATACACATGTCATAAGACATCACATACAATAATGCATCATACATCATAATGGTCTACCTACCATTGTGATCAATAACCATACTCATATTCAAACATTCATATGTATCATCACAAAGCATACATATGAATCACACCGCACCATACATCATATATCACACATATATGATCTAACATTTCAACTTTAAACATGCATAAGCATCAATTCATTCATAAATATATTCAAGCACAGTGCCGTCAACTCGCGCCTGGCCTAACACCAACCCAAGAGCTCTAAGCTCTTCCACGCCTGATACGCTCAACCTGCGCCCGGCCTAAAACTATTCAGAGAGTTCAAAATTCTCATCCAAACTAACAAATTCAGCCACATGCAAACAATCTAGCTTCCCTTACCTGAAGATTGCCTCAAAATAGCCAACAACTGTGACGAAATAGAATCTCCTTCCAAAGTTCAACCCAGAACTTCAATCTTCCCAAAGTAAGCTTTCTAATCTGAATTTCAAGAAAAGTCAGAAGGGATTAGTGATCTAAAGGAGAAAATGAGTCAAACAGAGAAATTTGGGAGAGAAATGAGCTCACTGACCCAGAGACCTTCTCTCTAAAACTTCTCTCTAAAAACTCACATTTTCCTGAAGGCCCCCAACCCCTATTTATAGACTTCCGGATTGGCCCAGAACGGCCCGTTTCAATTCGGAACGGCCCGTTCCGAAATCCCAAAACACGCAGAAAACCCACACCCAAAACGGCCCGTTCTGGAATCAGAACGGCCCGTTCCGGGACTCATCCGGAACGGCCCGTTTTAGAATTTGGAACGGCCCGTTCTCCTTCCAGAACGGCCCGTTCCCAACTACGAAATTCAGTTTAATTTATTAGCTTGGAACGGCCCGTTCCAGATTGGGAACGGCCCGTTCCGGGCTACTAAATTTGTTTTTTTTTTTTTTTTTTTTTTTCCAATGTTACAGAGTAAAGATGAGATTATGTTGTGTTTTTCTTATGTGTTTTACATATAAATGTTTTCTTTTCTCACCGTACAATTTGTGGATGTTTTAAGTGAGGAAGATCCGACTATGAGTGACATCTAGAATGCAACAGTTGAATTATGGGTATGCTCTGATATTGTGATATTAGGGCAGAGGATTTCTAGGACATGAATTTTTTATATAGATTTGGAGTTGTATTTATTATTTTGAAAATAATTTGTAAACTCTTAAGTTTTATTTTTCAAGTTTTATTTTCAATCATTGTGGATATTGAAGAACATTTGTGAAGGTTTTTATGTGAACCATTTTACCAACGATGAAAATTTATTTATTAGTTTTATTACTATAATATATGTGTTGGGGTAATAAGGGTCTCACATTACTGTTTATAAATTTTATGTTAAAGTTTTATGCAATAGTATAAGGTATTTTTTAAAATACTATATATAAATAAAAATGCGGGTCAAGCGGGATGAGTAGTTGAGTACCTGCCTCTATTTTCATTGGATTTTGCAGATAAATTTTCACTCCATTCTCATCATGGGAGTTTTTGTCCTTCGTATTGAGATTAATTTTTTGTAATCATAAAATCTTATATTTTATCATTCATAATTGTGACTCATGAGAAATACTTGATTTTATTTGTTAGAAAAATTTTAAGTTACACTTAAAGTGTGTTTAAGATAGTTATAAAATTGCATTAATTTAATATTTAATTATATATATAACTGACTGTTGTTATAAGTATGTGTGATTATTTTTTTAAATAAAATAAACAATTTTTTATGGATGTACTTGTTAAAACAGTTTTTAAGAAAAAAATATATATTAACTTTATTTTTTTTAAGAAAAAACATTTATTTGATTTTTAAGAAAAATTACTTTTTTCTGTAAAAAAAAAAAGGAAAATCACATTTTTCTGTAAAAAAAAGGAAAATCACTTTCTTTTTTTAATTTTAAACAAACTAACCCATAATTAATTATAATCAAAATGATTTTTTTTAGTTTATTAAAAGTCAATTTTAAGATATTTAATTTTGTTTGAATATAATAAAAGTTAATTTTTTTATAATAAATTATCTTTCAACAAATAATTATTAAGACTCAAATTTTCTGATATGAAAACACAACTTATTTTTCAACAATTTTTTTTTATAAATTTTAATCATTATCTGAAATATATAATTTATTGTACAAATAAATTAAATTAAAGGAGCCATTAAAATTAGAGCTGTCAAAACGGGCCAACCCGGCCCATGTGGGCCGGCCCACCTTGACCTACTTTAAAAACGAGCCAACCCAACCCGGCCCACTTTTAATTTTCTCAAAAAAAATTTGGCCTGGCCCGGCCCACCACGAGTTGGTGGGTTATACGGGCCAGCCCACCAAAAATTAAAAAAAAATTATCAACAAAATTCAAAATTTTAAATTAATTATAAATTAACATAATAGTCATAAAATTAGCATAATTAATAGTCATAAATCATAATTTATCATACAAAATTAAATACAAATCATGATAAAAGTCTAAAATAAAAATTTTCAATATCCTATCATACAAAGTTAACTATAAATTATACTTAAATTTTTATTGTAAAAAAAATAGTGGGTTGGTGGGCTACCCGGCCCACCATGGGTTTAGCCCGGGTGAACCGGATCAAAGTGGGCCGGGTTGAGATTTACCCACCTACTACAAAATTTTAATTTTTTTTGGCTCGGCCGGGCCCGTTTTCAAGGTGGGCCAGGTTGACCCACAAGTTCTGGCCCATTTTGACGGCTCTAATTAAAATGGAGGTTGTTGAGTTTGCAAGTTTCTTGGACCAAGAGTGATGGCCCAGATTAGTTATTTAAAATTAACCGTGACGGATAGAAGTTTCAATGGAATGCAAATAATCCATGGACCACTTAGTGTATCTTTGTATTATTTTCATATTCCGTTTAACGTCAAATTATTGTGAGGAAGAAGTTCCGTTCAACGAATTCGAGAATTGAATAAAATAAACATGTACTTACATGTTTTATGTTCCTATTTCAGTGGATCAAATAAAGAGGATTTTTTTTTCTTTCACTTATGCTTCAATTCCTTTTCTCAATTAATTACGTATATTAATATTGATAAAAAAATATAGGTATAATTAATAATAAAAAAATTACAAGCGACACGGGTGTGAACATAAAAAGTCTGTTAAAAATAACAACAAAATTTAACTGCAAAGATTAAATAAATAATCGTGTATATAGTGAGGTTAAAAATATCTTCTTCTTTTTTTCACAAAATTTGAGTAATCAAAAGTTGGAAAGTTATTATTGGTGTAAAAGATCAAACTAGTTCGATAGGGTTGGACCAAGTAAATTGTTGTAGGAAATTTTCAAACAGTTGTTAAGTTTTATGTTGAATTATGTTGCATGATATCAACTGATGTAAAGTTGAGATGTTTTTGAACGAAGGTTTAGAAAATATTTATAGTTGTGGTGGTTTAGGTTAGTTGATGATGTGTCATATATATATATATATAAAAGAGGGTTCAAACAATACTAGTATAACTTTTACTAAGTATTATATCGCTCAACAACTTTAAATTAAATGTGAATTTTGTAAATCTAACCATTAGATTGAAAATTCATATCATTTTATATGTGTATATCAAATTTTGTTAAAAATTGAACAACAACTTGAGGGTAATCAAAGTGTTCATATTTTAGTATATTTTGAAATAAATATATTAAACCTGCCTATGCAGTGTTTTTTGGCACTACATAGCCGGTCCTAAGCCCGGAGAAAAGGTGAAGGTTGTGTTAGGCTATTCGACAAGCCAGCGTAAAAAACCCCAGTCGAATCTCTATGATATGGATCAACGATGTTATTTGGATAATGCTAGGTCGTTGCCCGGAAGCAACGCGCTGTATGGCTCGAGTACAGTGTCAAATGTGCAAGGGCCGCTGCACTGCCGCCCGGATGCAGTGTTAAATAGGCAAGGGTTCCCGCATACTAGTGAACGGGTGCGGGTAAAGAAGCTAGTTCACGAGACCAAGATTCGAATAGGAACATGGAACGTAGGCACACTTACCGGTAAGGCTATGGAAATAGTAGACACGATGATTAGGAGAAGGATCAACTTTATGTGCCTACAAGAAACCAAATGGATAAGGGAAAAGGCAAAGGAATTGGATTCTTCAGGTTTTAAGCTCTGGTACACCGGGAAGGTAAGAGCGAGGAATGGGGTTGGCATCATAGTGGACAAGGAGTGGAGGAAGGACGTGGTGGAGGTGAAGAGAGTCAAAGATAGGATCTTAGCCCTTAAGCTAGTCGCTCGGAAGGATACCATCAATGTCATTAGCGTGTATGCGCCTCAAATTGGGTCGGAGGAGCACCACAAGGTGCAATTTTGGGAGGATTTAGAAGGGGTTATCCAAGGAATACCTATGGGAGAGAAGATTTTCTTAGGGGGGGATCTTAACGGACATGTCGAGGGCGATTCTAGGGGATACGAAGGTTTCCATGGAGGACATGGCTTAGGAGTAGCAAATAGAGAAGGCAAAACCATACTAGATTTCTCCTTGGCTTTCGATCTTACAATAGTCAATACGTGCTTTAAAAAGCGGGAGGAACACCTCATCACGTACAAGAGCGGGATGGTATGCTCTCAGATCGATTTCTTTCTTGTAAGGAAATCAGACAGGAAATTTTGCATGGATTGCAAAGTCATTCCTGGCGAGAGCCTGACTACCCAGCATCGAGTGTTGGTCATGGATGTTAGTGTTAAGAGAAGGATGGAAAGAAAAGGCCAGGACAAGGTGCCGAGAATCAGGTGGTGGAAATTAAAGGGGGATGATCAAGGACGCTTCCTACGAAAGGCCTTAGAGGAAGGAAGCTGGGATAAGCAGGGCAATGCAAATGAAATGTGGGAGGGTATGGCCAAAGTGATCAGGAGGATTGCAAAGGAGACCCTAGGGGAATCGAGAGGGTTTGGACCCAGGGGCAAGGAATCATGGTGGTGGGAGGCAAATGTCCAAGAGAAAGTTAAAGTGAAAAGGACTTGCTACAAAATTTGGTCCACAGGTAGGAACGTAGAGAGTTGGGAAAATTATAAGGCGGCTAAGCATGAGGCTAAAAAGCGTTAAGCGAGGCAAGGGCTAGAGCATATGATGGATTATACACTTCGTTAGGCACAAAGGAAGGGGAACAGAGCATCTATAGGCTTGCTAAAAGTAGGGATAGGAGGACAAGAGACCTAGAACAGGTGAAGTGCATTAAGGATGGAGAGGGAAGAGTACTGGTGTCGGATATGGATATCAAGGAAAGATGGAGGAGTTACTTTCACTCGCTTTTTAATGAGAGTCAGGACCGTTTGCAATCTTATAGGGTAGACCGCCGGGAAGAGGGCCTAAACTATACCTACTGTCGTCGAATTAGAGAGGTTGAGGTAAGGGAGGCGTTGAAAAGGTTGGAAAATGGGAAGGCTGTGGGACCGGATACTATCCCGATCGAGGTTTGGAAAACCTTAGGAGCGAAGGGCATAAGTTGGCTCACCAAGTTGTTTAATGAGATCATGAGATCAAACAAGATGCCAGAAGAATGGCGTAGGAGTACCTTAATCCCTATTTATAAGAACAAGGGGGATATTCAAGATTGTGCAAACTATAGAAGGATTAAGCTTATGAGCCATACTATGAAACTTTGGGAGAGGGTGATTGAGCGAAGGTTAAGACAAGAGACACAAGTTACAGAGAACCAATTTGGTTTTATGCCAGGGAGATCGACTATGGAGGCAATATATTTACTACGACGATTGATGGAGCAATATCGGACACAACAAAAGGATTTACACATGGTGTTCGTAGACCTGGAGAAGGCCTATGATAGAGTACCTCGACAAGTATTGTGGGAGGCACTAGAGAAGAAAGGGGTACGTATTGCTTATATCAGGGCGATTAAAGACATGTATGAAGGGGCCAAGACTAGCGTGAGAACACAGAGTGGGGTGTCTGAGGATTTTCCTATTACCATAGGACTTCATCAGGGGTCTACTTTAAGTCCTTACCTTTTTACACTGGTTATGGACGCGCTTACTGAGCATGTCCAAGAGCCAGTGCCCCGATGCATGCTTTTTGCCGATGATATTGTTCTTACGGGAGACTCTAGGGAAGAGATAAGTGAGAAAATCGAAAGATGGAGACAAGCCCTGGAAGAACATGGCTTGCGGATAAGCTGAAGTAAGACGGAATATATGGAGTGTAAGTTTAGCATGCGGAACACAAGGGCAACTCAGGAGGTGAAGATTGGAGAGCAAGCAATAACAAAAGTCCCAAGGTTTAAGTATTTGGGATCTATTGTTCAGCAAGATGCAGAGTTGGAAGGCGATGTGCATCATAGGATCCAAGCGGGTTGGATGAAATGGAGGAGGGCGTCCGGGGTGCTATATGATAAAAAGGTGCCTCTTAAGCTTAAAGGAAAGTTCTACCGTACTGCTGTTAGGCTGGCTATATTATATGGGACCGAGTGTTGGGCCGCAAAGGGGAAACATGAGAATAAACTTCATGTAGCCGAGATGAGGATGTTACGGTGGATGTGCGGACACACGATAAAAGATCGGATTAGAAATGAATGCATCCGAGAAAGTGTGGGGGTTGCACTTATTGTGGAGAAGTTGGTTGAGTCCCGTCTTAGATGGTTTGGGCATGTGTGGAGGAGACCGGCTGACGCACCGGTGAGGAGGGTCGATGAGATGGAGGCTACTGTTGGAGCTAGAAGGAGAGGAAGGCCTCGGAAAACTATAGGGGAAACAGTGCTAAAGGACATGGAGATCAATGCCTTATCAAGAGAGATGATTTATGATAGATCCATATGGCGTCGTTTGATCCATATAGTCGACCCCACCTAGTGGGATAAAGGCTTGGTTGTTGTTGTTGTTGTTGTTGAAATAAATATATTACGTCAAATTTGTTTTATAAGAATGAAGTATCAAATCATTTTGGATTAAATATAAAATTTTATATATATGATTTAAGAGTAAAGAACTTTCAATCTAACGATTGGATTTACAAAATTCACATTTAATTTAAAGTTATTAAGCAGTGTAACACTTAGTAAAAGTTACACTGGTGTCATTTGAACCCTCCTCATATATATATATATATATATATATATATATATATATATATATATATATATATATATTAATGAAATGAAATACTAAATAATTTCTAAAATTTTTAAAAATTTGCAAATTTGATCTATGCATTAAAAACTTTAAATTCAACGGTTTGATCGTTGAAATTTGATGTAAATAATGAGTTATTGAATAGAGTAAGTTTAGGTAAACTTAGTCCTAGATTAAACAGATCTCTCCTTATATGTGTGTGTGTGTGTGTGTATATATATATATATATATATATATGTATGTATGTATGTATGTATGTATGTATGTATGTATGTATGTATATTATGTACAAGTGTCTTTGTTGTGTGATAATTTTATTGGGTATTGGACTTCCTTCTTATATGGAGAAAAGACATAAAATTGAGAAGTCCATTTAATGTTTCATTTAACTAAGTGGAGAGAGATCTGAAGTATATGAGGTGAAAAAAGAGGGAGGGTCAGAAGTTACTTGAACACAACATTTTGAGAAAGAGGAAGAAAGAAAATCATTCTCGTTTTTACACAAAGTTATGACTGTAAATACTGTAGATTTGTTCACCATTGGATCAGACTAAAAATTTGACAGTCTGGATCTCTGGTTCTTTATTCTGAACAGTTGGATTGTTGACAGGGGCGGAACTTAGAAGTGACAGGGGGGAGCCACGGCTCCCCCAAAACTTTTGTAAATTTATTTATTTTATATATTCATATATATTTTAATATTATATTTATATATTATTATTATTAACTATAATAAAACTAAAAAACTTTCTAGCTTCTCAAGTAAGTATCCTCCACATGTGCCTCGTCACCTGCTCCATTCTCCATTTCATTCATCATTCTCAAACTTGATTCTACTTGGCTGCTTCTCCGTTCCGCAATAAAAGAAGAACTGAAGAAGAATAATGTAGTACGTACTGCACTGCAGTCAGAAATAGCAAAAGAAGAAGAACAGTACGACAACACTAAAAGAAGAAGAACGCACGGACGAAAATGTAGAAGAAGACGAACTGAAGAAGAAAGGTTTGTGCGTGTTTCTCTAATTTGGACCCTTTTTTTTCTTATATTATTTCCTTTTTCTTTTAAGATTTTAAGATTTTCTTTCTTATATTATCTTCTTTTGTTTTTTTTTACATTTACAGTTTTACGTATACACATTACTTTTTTTTTTTTAACTTTTAAGTTTTAAACATATTTTAATTTCTTTTTCTTTTAATTTTAAATATCAAACATATTTAAAAATATAAATGTCTTCACTCTTACCATTGAAAATATAGTAGTTTGTTCATGTGCTTATTAAGAATTTTAGAAAATTGAATTTGCTCAAAGTTTTGCATAGCTAGCTTGAGGAATATATAGTATTGTATTTAATTATAGTAGTATATTGGTATGAGTTTTTGTATGTTTTGCATTGTGATAATTGTGAAGATAATTTTTTCCTTTTTTATATAGGTGAAAGGTGATAAATATATATTAGAAAAATTATGATAAAGAGAAAGAATTGATTCTTTTTTCAAGAGGAAGACTTGTGATAAAGATGAAAAAAATGCAATTTCTACGTCAAGTGAACTTGAGAAGTTTCCCAAGAATCCAAGACTTGAAGAAAATGATAAACAACTCTCAAAGGTTCCTAGAGTTACATATAATGAATTTGAAAATTCTTTAGAACGTGATCCGGGGAATCGCCCTCAAATTTGGCAATATCCATCAAATCAAACGGATGAGGTACGAAGAGCTTATCTAAAATGGGGTCCATATCAAATGCATTTAGAAAATTATCCTTTATCTGGTAAAGAAGATCATCCAAGGAGATTTCAATACACTTGGTTTAGCATATTTCCTTCATGGTTAGAGTATTCGCCTTCAAAAGATGCTGCAAATTGCTTGCCTTGCTATCTTTTTAGTAAAAAACCAAGCGGACGCCTTTGTTCAGATGTTTTCATTGCTACAGGTGATTGAATTTGAATTCTAATTGGTAATGAGTTGATTATCATCAAAAAGTTTTAACTTTGTTGATTATTTTTTTACAGGTTTTAAAAGTTGGAAGAAAGTTAATAATGGAAAGAATTGTGCTTTTCTTAAACACATTGGGAAGGATCCTTGCTCACCACACAATAATGCAATGAAAGCTTGTCAAGATTTGTTGAATCAAAATTGTCATATTAGGAATGTTTTTCATGTGCAAAGCTTAGATCAGATTATGAAGAATCGTTTGCGTCTCAAGACTTCAATTGATACGGTTCGTTATTTATCACTTCAAGCTTGTGCTTTTAGAGGTTATGATGAAACTAGTGAATCAAGGAACCAAGGTAATTTTCTTGAGATGATAAAACTCATTGCATCATACAATGATGAGGTTGCAAAAGTTGTGTTGGAAAATGCTCCATATAATTCCAAATATACTTCCCATAAAATTCAAAAAGAGATATTGAATATTCTTTCTAGTAAAGTGAAAAATCATATTCGTGAGGAAGTTGGAGATTCTAAGTTTTGCATAATTGTTGATGAAGCTCGCGATGAATCAAAAAAGGAAAAAATGGCTCTTATTTTGAGATTTGTTGATAAAAATGGTTTTATACAAGAGCGATTTTTTGATATTGTGCATGTTAAAGACACTACGTCATTAACTCTGAAGAATGAATTATGTGTTATACTTTCTCGACATAATCTTAATGTTTCTAATATTCGTGGTCAAGGGTATGATGGTGCTAGTAATATGAGAGGAGAATGGAATGGATTACAGGCATTATTCTTAAATGATTGTCCTTATGCATATTATGTTCATTGTTTTGCTCATCGGTTATAACTTGCCTTGGTTGCTGCATTAAGAGAAGTTATTCCAATTCATCAATTCTTTTCAAAATTGACTTTTATTGTGAATATTGTTTGCTCTTCTAGTAAGCGGCATGATGAGTTACAAGATGCCAAGTTAGATGAAATTGCATATTTGTTAGAGATTGATGATCTTGAAAATGGTAAAGGAGCAAATCAAATTTGTACTTTGAAACGAGCTGGGGATACTCGTTGGAGCTCCCATTTCTCTTCTATTTGTAGCTTGATAAATATGTATGATGCAACTTGTTTTGTTTTAGAAAAAATTATTGTTGATGGATCTACTTATTCTCAACGTGGGGATGCCGATAATGCTTACAAAAGCTTGACCTCATTTGAGTTTATATTGATCTTGCATTTGATGAGAGAAATTATGGGGATAACAGATGTTCTTTGTCAAACTTTACAACAACAATCTCAGGATGTAGTTAATGTTATGCATTTAGTTCGTTCTACAAAAGCACTTATCCAAAACTTGAGAGAAGAAGGTTGGGATAGGTTATTAAAAAATGTGACATCTTTTTGTGAAAAACATGATATTGAGGTTCCTCAATTTAGTGCTTCTTATGTAGCAAGGCAAGGGCGTTCTCGTCACCAAAAAGATCATATTACAGTGGAGCATTATTTGAGAGTTGAAATATTCTGTTACAATTGATAAGCAATTACAGGAGTTGAATTGTAGATTTAATGACCAGGCAATGGAGTTATTAACTCTAAGCATGGCACTGGTTCCTAAGGATGCTTATAAAGCTTTCAATATTGAAAATATTTGCACTCTTGTAGACAAATATTATCCCATGGATTTCAGTGAGCAGGAGAAAATTAATTTGCATTTCCAACTTCAACATTTCATTGTTGATGCTCGTCAAGATTCAAATTTGAAGAATTTATCAACAATGCAAGAGTTGTGTACATGTTTGGCAACAACAAAAAAGTCAGAAGTTTACTACTTGATTGATAGATTACTTCGTCTTATCATGACTCTTCCAGTTTCTACAGCTACAACTGAAAGATCTTTTTCTGCAATGAAAATAATCAAGACTAGGTTGAGAAATAAGATGGAAGCTGACTTTTTAGCAGATAGTATGATCGTTTATATTGAAAGGGATATTGCAACAAGTTTTAGTTCTGACTCAATTATTGAACATTTTAAGTCATTGAAAGAGCGAAGAACAACACTTTAACTAAAGGTAACTTCTGTTTATGTTTATATTATTTTAAACTTTATGTTAGGCTTACATTTAAAATTTTATATGTATATAATAATGTCAATATTTAATTTATGCAGCTGCTCCTGAATTTTGACCCACCTAAAAGTAATTATTGGCTTTTGGATGATTCTTTTTGCTTGACTTGCATTGCACAATTTTGGGTAAGTCGTGTGCAAGTGATACTATACAATACAAGTAGCTTGGGCTATGTTAAATATATTGTTTTGGATCTCATAGGAGACAAGTGTACAACTTATCTTGGAATTTACTTCAACTACTTTGGTTTGCTTTATTCCAAGTAATCTTTGACATTTAATGATAGTCTTTTATGATTATTTTATGAAATGACTAGTGAATGATAATACTATTTCTTAGATTTCATTATTATACATGTTTATTTTGAGTAGAGAAAGTGAAAAATTATGTTATTTTTTTAATTAGTAAAAAATTTTATATATAAAAAAATTAATTTGGCACCTCCAAATTTTTTATCCAAGTTCCGCCACTGATTGTTGATACGAGGTTTGAGTTGGGAGATATTTAATTCGCACTGTAGTTATGTATTTGGGATTTTTTCATCTTCCTTGTTCTTTATTTGTAAGCTTTATTGTTTTGTTGTTTGGCTGAATGTTAGCAATATTTTGTGTCGTTAATTGAGACTCTTTTGTACTCTTTATCGATCATAATGAAATTATTTCTTTAGTCTGAATAACTCGTGGTTTTTATTCTTACTTTGAGGAGTTTTTCATATTAAAATCTTAGTATCTTTGTGTGTGATTTTGGTAATTTATTATTATTGTTTATTGGTTGTTGTTCCTCATAAATTCTTACAAGTTAGGGGATTTATTTTCACTACTTTAACTATTTGAGTTAGTTTTATATTATTATTTTGTTGTTGTTTCCCCGTCAAATCTTAAGGTAGACAATTTGTATCTTGTATTATTGGTGTATTATCTTGTTAGATTGTGTTACAAAACACTAATAAATCCTCATTATTTTAGTGTTTTAACTAGGTGTGTTAAAGTATTAATTTGATTAGGTGTGTTAAAGTATTAATTTGATTAGGTGTGTTAAATTTGATTGGATCCAATCAATAAGAAAATGATATATGCACATAGTTCCAACTTCCAACACGTCACCTTTACAGATTTAAAAGGTGGCACTTAATTAAAAATAAAAATAAAAAATCAATTGTGAAATTTTAAAAGAAAGGCACGTGAATAAATATGAACATCATCTTTATGAATTCCCTCCCTTGCAAAATAATAATAATAATAATAATCTTTACGAGTAAGTTCTCCTTAGACTTGGAGTAGAGCTGGTGGGTGTGGTTTCTGGTTGGACGTTGTTAGGAGGATATGCAAGTTTTTTAAGACTCATGGGTCATCATATCAGTATTGGGCCACTAAATTGTAGATTAAATCAATAGATCACATTAAATCAATAGATCACTAACCACGTGATGCAGATTCTATCAAATGTTTTAAAAAAAAACATTTATATCATATATTTTATATTTATAAATTTTAATAAAATTTATATCATATCTTAAAAAAGTCTAAAAAAGAGTTGTAGTCAATATAAACAACTAAATATAATCTCTATAAATCACATAAATTAATATATAATTTTAAGTTAAAAATATTCATATAAATTATTTAAGTTAATTATAAAACATTAGAACATGTTGATTTAGTGATCATTAATTTAAGTATATGTATAATATTTGGCAAACATTGACACAAAAATATGGAAGGGTATAGCAGTTTAACAACCTGTTTTTAATTGATAAAATCAAGCTAAATTATTACTACACTATGAGTAGGCCTGGGCAAAAAATTTTGGCTGATCCAAAACTGGTCAGGCCGACGGTTAGATTGGATGAAGTGGATTAATTCTCAGGTATTTTGGATTTTTTCAGATACAATTTTCGGGTTCAAACGGATTTGAACGGTCAGATTCAGTGTTAGAATTTTCTCATCCGATAAACCCAAATCCAACCGTTTATCTTCTTCGTCTTCATCGTTTCATCTTTTGTTACTTCTTTTTCTTTTTTCTTCTTCTTCTTCTATTTCACTCCATAAACATCCTCTTCTCTTCAACCTTTACCTACCATGGCCACCGTTGCTAAGAAGCCCCCTGTTCCTTGCTCTGGTTGACGAGGGTGGTGATGCGGAAATTTGAAACTCAACAGTTTTCCCACAATGAAGTAGTGACGGAGACTGGCGAAGGGTGACAATGGAGGGCGACACGAGACTAGGGATGGCAAAAATATCCACACCCGCGAGTATCTGCGGGTAAAATCCGTTACGGATAATAAATGGATAGGCTAATTGGATACTCGCAGATAATGGGAACGAATAATTTTTTACCCGTTTATAAATGGGGCGGGGGCGGGTATGATGATATCCATACCCACGAGTACCCGTTCAATAATATTTCTTAAATATCCTAATTATTTTTGTACAACATAATCCTAAAACTACACTCTCTCATCTTATTTTCTTGCAAAAGTGAGGTTGATGAAGTTACAAACATGTGTTAAACATGTTATAGAATTATGTTGGATATAATTTGATTAATTTTCTAGCTTTGATTGGACCAATAAAATTTATGTATTTTAAGTTGTTTACTTTTGATTGGAATTATGAAATTGAATTATTGTAGCTTTGTAATGAGACTTTAACTTACTTGTGAGATTGATGTATTTTAAGTCATTGATTATCTTACATTTTTATTATTATTTCAACAAAATTAACGTTAAATACAAGTTCAAAATTAACATTGAATTTTTATTTTTAATATTTCAATAACATTAAATATAGACTTAAAATTATTTGTAATTAATTTTTTTAATTTCTTAAAAAATTTATAAATATCCATGAATATTCGTGGGTATTCAAGAAATTCATGGATATTCAAGAAATTCATGGATACACGCTCAATCGATACCCGCACAGATATGGGGTGGGTATGGAGACAATTTTTATCTAGTAGGACAGGGGCGAATTTACTATTACCCGCTCCCATGGGGACCGTTGCCATCCCTACACGAGACACTAGAGGAAGTTTCTTAAACCGATGAACCCGTAACCCGCATAGATTGAACCCACCAAAAATCCGAGTTCTTCGTCGGTCAGAAATAGCCCTTAATTTTTCTTAATCAATTTCAGACAATTTTAAGAATTTTGGTTCGAAACTGGCTATGGCCGACCGATGCTCAGGCCTAACTGTGAGGATAAGTTGTTTGTGTTTGAGAGGAATAAACACTAACTTATTAGATGTGCCTGTAAAATTGGATTCAGATCATATGAATATCTACATGTACGAGTTTTGTTATAATGCCTAGGTGTGATTAACGGAACTTACTCATAAACACAACCGCTTAAAAGATGACACCTCATTAAAATAAAAAATAAAAAATTGTGAAATTTTAAAAGAAAGGCACCCAAAAAGTTGGGGTTATATATATATATATATATATATATATATATATATATATATATATATATATATATATATCATACATAAATGAGTTATGCAGACACGTAATGAGCTGGTTTGTTTAAAATTTTTGAAAATATTTCTAAAAAAGTAATTTAAAGAAAATTCTTAACAAAAAATAAAAATCACATCTTAATAAAACAGAAAACTACTAACCGGGCACATCATTTTTCCATGTGTATCTAGCCTTCTGTGTAAGACTGATCCAAAATGACCTAAAAAAACAGTTTAGACAACAAATACTTAAAATGATATAATTCTATTTATTTTATTAAAAAGATAATTTTTTTAAAGATTTTTTTCAAACAAATGGCGGGCCATTTTTTTTTCCATGTCTATATAGTCTTCTGTGTAATACATATTTTTAAGAGTAATGATAGTTATAAAACCGGATCTTTCAGACACTGCACAAATGGCTATATCTGAACTCAAAAGTGATTTTAAAACATTTTCCTTTTGAACTCAGTTGGAACCACCAGTTTAGTTTGTTGATGTTTCTCAATAGAGGAATAATTTATTTATGAAATCCAAGTTTAGCATCAGAAAGAAAGAGGCTTAAAAAATCAAAAGTGAGAACTTAAGAAACATGCTTATTCAATATTCACTAGCTTACCTAACCGTGTACATAACAGATTACACAAACACTAACTATAAAATTGTGATTCTTAAACATCCATTTCGTAGGCTTCAATTTGTGTCATGTATCTTCCTCAGGGTCTTCTAACTTCAAATTAATTAATATTTGGTAAATCTTGCAATCAGCTATTTGAGGGTTCTAGAGCCCAACACCACCTTCAATACCACTTACAAATCTTGTATTGGCTAATCTTCTCCCTACAAGTTCCCTCAACTCAATTTCACCAGGGAATCTGTTCTCTTTCAACTTGGAGAAAACCTGTGATGTCCAAAGGAACAAGATGATCATCAAGTCATGAAAAGTATTCAAATGTTAAGGTAAAAGAGGTGCAATAATATGTTCTGATGTTTAATGCTTCAAAAGATCCATATGACTTGGAAGTTGAAGAGATTCAGCCTAGCAGTTATAGATGTAAACACCATCATCAATAAAACGCAGAGAGAGTCAATTTTTTTTTTTTTTTTTTGGCTTATATTCCTTTTTTAAAATGAAAAGCTGGACAAAATAAATTTTGAGAATAGCTCTAAAAAAATATGAAACTTAAATTTCATTAAAGAAAAGGAGAGAAAAGTAGCTATTAAAAAAATTCCTAACTGATGTAGCTTTTATAGTGTTTTTTCGGAAGGGAATGGAGGGGATGAAGGGAAATTTTAAATTTACCTTGTTTGGTTTAGAAATTTGGAGGGAAGAGGAGAGAAAATGAGAAGACCAAAATCTCTTACATAGTTCCATCTCATTTTTTCCTTATAATATTGGAAGGACTTTCTAGGAGATAAAAGTGATTTATAATTTTGAAAATGTGATGACTAAAGTGTCTAGAAATCTTATTTTCCCTTCTCTCCCATGGCAAAACCAAACAAGGGAACTCTTCCATTCCTTGAACCAAACCAAACAAGGGGACCATCCCCTCCTTTGACCCAGGCAGTATGTAAATTAATTGCTACAACAAACCAAGGACTTACCAATTCACCATTGCAATATACTTCAAAAGCACCAGAGCTTTGTAGGAAGGATTGGAGAAAATTTGTAAGAAGCCAAGTGCTTGCAATGCTTCTAAACTTATTGGCACGCAAGGAATAGTACCATGGTGGTGGCGTCATTCCCAATCTAGGGAATATTTGGTCACCGGCAACTATAGCTACAATAACACCTGTTTGCACCACTGGAACTACTTTGCTGAGAATACGCTTAGGAAGTGGAGGTGGATAATTAGCCAACGCAACATTAATCCCAGGAAATTCAGATTCCAGCATGTTTTTGACTGCTACTGCATTTCCCCTGCAGAAAAAGGCATGAAAATTACACAAGATACATTATGGTTTGTTCTACTTGTGAACATGTGGATTCTACAATTGAAACAAATTAAGGATGAATACAGCTAGAACAAGCAAAGTCTGCCCAATTTCTGAAAATTTACTAGTTAAAAGTTATAACTATTTAAATTTTAATACTGTTATAGAAAGATCAGTATTACCACCAATATAACTCTTTGGCACCAACAGTGGAAACTTTTAGAATAAAGCACACTCCCCTCTCCTTAAAAGGCTTAAACTATAATGCCCTCCCCTCCAATTTAAGGATTACATTCCTCTCCCAAAGAGATTAAATGCGCTACACTTAAATTAATTTTAGGGGGTGTTTGATATATGGAAAAAAATTTCATTCATGGAAATCATAAATCATGGGAGTCATGATTTCTTGGAATGATGAAAATCTGTTTGATTGGTCATAAATGTTTTTGGGAACGTTTATAAATGTTTCCAAAAAATCAAAGATTTTTACTACATTAAATAAACAAATAAAAGTAACATGATGCTTTTACCACATTAAAACTTTCTTTTAAACTTAGAAATGTTAGTTTCCCACCTCTCCAATGGAAACAATTCATGGAAGCATCTTCAACAATGATGGAAGAGGTAGTATTCCATCAACAATTCTATGAGAAACCTATGTAAAAACCATTCCTAGAAAATAATGTTTCCTAGGAATGTTATTTTTTAAATAACAAACCAAACGGAAACTAACATTCTCAACTTCAGATTCCTGAGAAGAGAAATGCTAGGATCACACTCTCTAACACACTTTTTTTAATTGATTGAAATTTATTAGAAAACACAAAAGTAGGTAAGTCTCACACCCTATTTAATGGCTCACTATCTCTCTCTTGATTTTGTGATTTTCAATAAATTTTAACCAATAAGAGAGTGTATTAAGAGGAGAGTGTAGAGTTTTAGAGAGTGAGTTAATAGCATTACTCTTCATGAGAAAGTAAAAAGTTTCCATGTACCAAACAACTCCTTAGTGCAAACAAGCTTCTAAGGATCAATTTTTCTCTGGTTGGTGTAGCATCGAAATTGAGGAAAAGATGATAGTAAATCAATTAAGGTGGTTTGAACACGTATAAAGAAAGCTACTACAAGCACCAATAAGGAGAGTAGATTACATGGTTTTCAAATTTTCAAACCTATGAAAAGGGAGAGAGGGAGACCAAGAAAGACATTGAGGAAGTTATTAAGCAGGAATCTCATAGTAAATAATATCTATATGAAAATTTGGTCTTTAACAGAGTCAAATGGTGTCCAACGATCCATTTGTCAACCTCACAAAGTGGGATAAGGCTTTTGATGTTGTTAGTGGTGACTCTTAGCATTTTTGGCAACTAGTTTTGAACCTCATCAATTTTGAAACTTTAAAAGAAGAAATAAAGATTATAAGTGTGAAATTCTAAAGCAGATTGTATGAATATTTAAAACATCATTTCATCTACAAAAGTCCTAAAGCCATTGATACAAGATTTAAAATTAGTTATCAATAAAACTTTAGAAGTTTCTGAGAGAAGAAAACACTCCTAGCAGACTCGGTCATAGTTGTTCACTTCACTACCACTAATAGACCCATTCACTTAAAAAAAAAAAAAAACCCTTAAATATAGCACATACTAATTTCCTAAGGGAGGGGTAACTAATTTTAAAACTAAGCAAGAGAAGCTAAACTTAAGCTTCTTTCAAAGGAGGGAAGAGTAAATTACTCAAACTTATAAACAGGACTAATCACTAATGGAGGAGTTGACCATTTACCAAACAATACAATCTCACAAAATAAAAAAGCAAGAACTAAAATAGAGTCTCTCTTAATAATTAATACCAGCTTAAAAGAGCTTGAAAGCTCATTTTTTTTAAAAAAAACTACTTAATTCTGTAGAAAAGTTCTTCTAATCTTATATCCAAAGAAGTTCATAATATACATCAACATATTAAAAGGAAAACAAAACACGCTTTCCATCTATTAGTATAAATAACCATTGATTAAATAGCTCTGACAATGGCAATAGATGTTGTGATTTAAACTAATAACTAACACAAGCAGCAATTTAAATATGCATAACATTTGTTTACTTCATCATCAGCCACACAAACACAAGTAACGTTTTCAATAATCCAATTTTCTTTTGTTTATTTTCCTAGTCCATCATTTCCTTTTCTAACTGAACCCAATGAAATAATAACAAAAACAAGTTGATACCAACCTAATACTACAACAATTTCACCTAACTGTTCCAACCAGACAGACACACAAGTTAATTAAACAATTAAGTCAGAATTAAAAAAGTGAGAAATTGGACAAACTTGTAAGAGCAGGAAGTGCAGAAGTCAATGCTGACAGTGTTGCCAACCCCAATTGGGCCAATCCCATTCTGTTTCTGCGTAAAATTGAAAAGGGGAAAAATGATTAAGAGAACCCCAGATGAAAAGAAAAGAAATTGGCATGAGAAAGGGACGCAAAATCGTAAATTTTGAAAAGGGTAATCGAGAAACCTGGGCGGGGAAATCGAGGGGTTGGCGAATTTGCGATTGAGGGTGTGGTTTGGGGTGGACGGAAGGGTGATGGGTTGGTTTGGGAGGGGGTGGAGGAGCGAAGAGGTTGAGAATGTCTGAACAGAAGAGAAAGATTGGTAACCCAACCAGGAGAATTTGGGTTCGATCCATTGAAATTGAAAAGAAGAAGAACACCACGAAGAGAGAGAGAGAGAGAGAATATGATGTGGTTGTACTTTTGTCTTTTGGGGGAGTTTGTGAAATTTGATTTAACAGCTAAGGGGAATAAGGTTAACAGTGTAATGTTTTATGTTTTTATGGAATTTTATAATTTAAGATTAAAATATTTTTTTATAGTTGCTATATTTTTCTTGATTTTATTTTTTAATTTTATAATTTAAAATAGTTGTTTTATATATATTTTTTTTATTATTATTCTTAGTTTTGATTATTAACTTTTTTAATATTATTTTTATGTGAGTGACAAAGATTTATTAAATTTATGTGATGATAATGTATTTAGTTTTGTGGATTATTCATATTTACTATAATTAAATAAAAGTCGTCAAATTGTTAATAATTACCTAATAAATTATTAAATGACACATTTTTGTCTAGTGTCACTCGTACAAAAATAATTTTATAAAAAAAATTATTGGTAAAAATTAAAAAGGATTAAAAAAAGTTTTAAAAATTTATTTTAAACTATTAAAACTAAAAAGTAAAATAAATAAACTATATATATTAAAAACAAATTTTAAAAATAATGTAATCGCAAAGTGGGAATTGATCATGTATTATAATCTAGTTTGGTATAAGTACATCCATGATGGATATAAAAAATAAAAATTGGGTATTGAATGTGAATCTTATACACTTCTTACTTTTTATAAATACTCCTGTTATTCCTTTTTTTTTTTAAATCTAAAATATCCTTTTAATTGATTTTCTATTTTAAGATTTTTTTTTAAATTTATTTTTTTTATTCACTTCTTTCTTCATTTTTTTTTCTAGCCCATCTCTTTAGTCACTCTTTCTTAATTTAATTTTTTTTGTTTGGTTTTTTTTTTCAATTCATATAATATTTTTATTTAATCTATGAATGAAAGAAAATTAAAGACAAAAAAGTGATAGTTTTTTTTAAAAAATAAATATGTTTTTAAGTTATGTAAAATAAGTGAAATTTGGTTTTAGTCTCTAAAAAAATATGTTTGTGCTTATTTTACATGAATTAAAAATTATATTTACAAAATTTTATAGAATGAAAAGTAAAGAAAAAATTTTACAGGGATGAAAATTAAAACTTGTTCATTTTGTAGGGATTAAAAATATATTTAAACCATTCTTTTTTGTATGAATCACAATCTACATGTATCGATCGCATTTGCATAATAAGAATTCAAACTCGAGATTATTGATGAATTTGAAATAATTTCCTACCAATTGATCCATTGTTAAAAAAATGAGTTGCAATTATTTAATTATTTTTAAGAAAAATAGAAGAAAATTCACCCCTATATATTACAACCAACTACTTGCTCAAGAACGTTTGTAAAAGAATTCTTTCTAACAAAGGTGTAATACCCTAACTTTCATAAATTAAATTAAGAATATATTAATAATTATTTGAATGTTTTAATGTAATTATTTTAATAGCAATACTTAACAATTCATACCATAATAACATATCAATGCTCCATAGTTTATTCAAACATAACATATCAATCATATACAGCATACCAATGTTCATCATCATTTCAACTACAAAAAGATAGAATTTCAATCCTTATTATCATCATCCTACATCACACAACATACAATAAACACAATTATTCTATTCATGTTCACCAAATTCACCCATCATACAACATGTACCAACATACATCTTAGTAAAATCACTTAGCCTACAATGACAACCTTCACATACAACAACACATAAGGAGTTCTACTACTCCTATCATTCTCATCCTTGTCTCATATGAAAGACAAAAAGTTTTTTTATAACTTTCATGAAGAACTCAGGTTCTAATTCCCTCATCTACCATGTTAAAAATTGTAAAAATTATAAAAGTTTGCCTAAATGTTGACAGCTTGATCTTTGCTCACTAAAAAGGTCATAAATGGAGTTATATACCTCTTTTTTAAGTGATTCTAATGTTATTGAAAAGCTAATATCCAAGGCTACAACTTTTATGAAGACTTAAAGACCAAATTTGATCATCTACTCTCGACGCTACAACGCTCAATTCAGCACTCTAGCGTTAGATTTCTGCTAGCTTTGTTTTCTTCTAGGGTTGCAGCGCTTAAATCAGCGTTGCAACTCTAGATCTCTGCCAAATTAGTTCCTCCCAAGGTTGCAATTCTCAACTCAACCCTATAGTGCTAGATCTCTACCAGCTCAATTTTTCCCATAGTTGCAGCACTTGACTAGTGTTACAGCATTGAGTGCAGAATTTTCTGCACTTTCATGGCTTCCCCGCTTTATTCCTCACCTACATTTCACCAATTTTCCTCCTAAACATGATCTACACTCACAATCTCTACTAGACTTGTTTAGGAAACCCAAAAACCCCAAAAATTTCAACATGCATGCATCAAAACTTCAAAAGGAGCATCAAGAACATCAATATTTCAGTTTCCACATGCAGACAATTTCAAATCCATCCCCAAAGCTACAATTTTTAGAAAATCCTATTGATTTCAAGTTCTTAATTCATTCAACAACCCAACATTTTAACAAAATCCAAGATTCTAGTTTCCCTTACCTTGATGCCAAGCTTTTCAAAGAAGAAGAAGAAAAGAACGAAGAACTCTAAGGTAGAAGAGGAGAAAGAGAAGACAATCTTATACTTGAAATTCCCCAACCTCGAAACTCAGACTTCCTCACCCTCTTTTAGTGATCAGCTGTGAAAAATAGTGAGGAAAATGAAAGGGAGAAGAGAAAGGAAAAAAAAAAAAGGAAAAAGCTCTCTCATTTTGAGTCATATCTTACAAGAAAAGTCTCTAAAAATACTATTGCATGAGATAAATATTCATGTTTAATATATAGGAGTATGTTTTATTTTTTATACTATGAATAGTGGTTTTAATTACATTTAATTTTATTCTTTTTTATTAATAATTAATTTTCATTACTTTCAATTTTATTCTTACTTTTCAATTTGTTAATTTTTTAATATTGTAAAAACAATTCTAAACATATGTAATTATCTTGTTTATATAAAATATTAAATATATCATTTAATTAAATTGTCATAAAAATAATTTAATTATCTCAATTTAAAATATTATTTATTATCTTAATTATCTTAATCAATGTTCTATATTTTATTAATTATTTTAGTACTAAATTAACTAAAGTCAATAATAAAGACTTAAAAAAGGAACACTAGGAGGATTTTAAGGATCTAAATTTAACTAAAAATTTCACAAAAACTAAAATAAGATAAATAATATTTACATAAACCAAAAATATACTTAAGAATCATTTAATACTTACTCTTTTAACTGATTAGAGGTTTTTAGCGAGAAATATTTAATGCTCGTCCTAGTGAATAAAAAAATAAAGAAATTAGAAAGAGACAAGGAGAATCTTCCATGTTTAGTTTAAAACTTTAAATGAAAAACACAGAAGAGATAGAGAATTTAACGGGTTTCATATTTTTCAATATCCGCAAAAATACAAAGAAAGTTGAGAAACCGTGTGATTTTCTTTTCTTCTTGAAAAAGTTGTCCACTCACCATATTATTCATATTCTTTTCAAGGTACAATGATCTATTATTCAACAAAAAATTATTTCCTTTTTTTTTTCTTTGTATGCATCTAATTAGTTTTAGACTTTTAGTTAATGCATTTTACACACTAAATATTTTATAAATAATGAGAATATATAATAAAAATATATTAAAATATACAAGTGGCATTTTAAATTTATGTTGAGCCATTTAAATTATAAATTAAAGTTGTTTTTAATTATTAACAATTACTTTTTAAAAACTATGAAATTATAATTTTAAAAAAATATAAAAAAATATACATGAATAGCGACTAAAACAAAATATATAGATAAATATAAAGTTACCACCTTCTTTTTTTTTATATATATATCACCTAATTACCAAATTCATCAACATTAAGAAAAATAATAATTAATTTAATTAATAACAATAAATTTATCCTAATATGATATCTTTTACCTCACATGCCATAATATATAAAATTATAAAAACTAAATAACCTCAACATAATAAAATAACTTAAAATCTTTACAAGTAGAAAAAATTACATTGTAACTTAAACAAATAACATAACATAAATGAAAAAAATTACAAAGAAACTAAAAACTGATGTTTTCCAATTGAATCAACAAAAACAAAGTCCTAAACTAGTCATAGTTACACTAAAATGTCACATGTTCTATTAGAGTAAAACTCAACATTGAAGTCTAAGCCTCATCACCAACACTTTCAATCTCATGTTAATTGATGACACCTTCATAATAACCTAAGAAAAACAACACAAAAGAAAAGGAGTATGAAACGTCTCACTCAGCCTCACAATGTAGGAAAGCAAATCAAATAGCCAAATACAACCAAGGTATACACCAAGGTATAACATATACAAATAAATATTATCATCACACTTATTCAGTCATAACATATTAAACAATAACAGATGCATTATAATGTAGTATGCAATGGACATTTAATAAGGGTTTGGTAAGGACTGTTAAGTCAGACGAAACAATTCTCAGTAAAGTTTTGAATGAGACAAATATAATACACGTTGTTATTTCTAACAAGTATGTTAGTGTTTAAGAAAAATATAAGTACAAGAAAGTTGAAGAATAGAGTATGTGCATGTGCCAAGAGAAAGGAAGAAAAGCTTCAAGCCAGACGAAAAGATAACAAATATAAGACGAAGCATACTACCAGTCGAAGTCTTGAAGTATCAAATGAAAGGCCAAAACTAGCATTAAACAAGACTAAATCAAGAACAAGACGAAAGCTTCAAGGATCAGACGAAACAAAGCCAAATAATAGACGGAACAAATGATAGAGGAAATTGAGCGTCAAATGATAGATGGAATATAACATGTGCGCCAGACGATGATAAATCAAATATCAGACGAAGGTGTGTCAAGGACAACCTAGAACGCTATATAAGAACTCAGACGAAGGCTGGTCAAAGAGTAGAAGAAAGTCAACAACATATCAGACGAAGGACAATATAGACTGAAAAGTATTCCAGACGGAAACAAAGTCTGTCCATTAACAATAATTGACCAGACCATAGAAAGTCAAAGCATTAAAGACAAATGCTCAGACGAAGATCAAGACTTGAGATGCAAATGGACTACCAGACGCAAACGAAGACTACCATACAAGTATTTGAAGAATCAAGTCTCAAAAGACAACTCAGGCATCGTTTATGATCATTTAAAAGCTCTTAATATGATCGCGTGATTAAAGGAAGAGAAGAAGAAGAAGAAGAAAAACACGCCAAAAGTAAAAGCATGCATGTGTTAGAAAAAGTACATTATTTTTTTCAGAAAAGGACAACGCTCTACAGCTACGCGACTGGAAAATGACAAAAAGTTCATAGGTCTTAGCTAAAGTCGGACACTATTGCTAAAAAAACAAAGAAGACTTCACGCAATGTCTATAAATAGGAAACAACATTTAATGCAAGATCTTATGCATTAAATGAGAAGATCGAACTAGTCATAAACGACTACATCCGCTTCAACGAACACTTGTAACGGACATATTTTACAAGACTATATATATATCACGACTTCAAACCTTGAAAGGTTGGCAAAGATAGACAAAGAGTGATATCTAGCCCATGAAGTAATGAAACTAGAGACAGAGCGTATACAGTCAAATGTACAAGTTTTGTATTTATCTTTGTAGACTAAGGAGTTCTAAGTGTAAATTAGGAACATGCACCTTAGTGAGTGTATAAAATATTTGTATCCTCTCTGTGAGAGTAAACCAAACACTCAAACCAAATCATCTATCATTCATTTGTAAAGCCTGAAGAGGCTAGGGAAATAATACTTGTAAAGCTTGGAGAGACTTGTCAAAGAATACTAACTGCGAGCCAGAAGTGACTGAATAAAGAATACTAACGCTAATGAGTGAAGTTGACAAGCTAGGAGGTGGTCGATAATACTCACTGAGAGCCAGAAGTGGCTGAACAAAGAATACTAGTGCTAATGAGTGAAACCAAACTATCCTCAAGGTAGGTTTCCAAGCTTTTACACAAGGGACCTTCCCTAGTAGTTTATTCCATATCTTGCCCTTAAAAAACATTTTAATGACTATGATGCATGTTAAACAGACTGTATGCATTACATTCACGTGACTCCATAGTTTCACATCTTACATATTACTCATATTACATTATTCATCATTCATGTTCACACACACACACACATATATATATATATATATATATATATATATATATATATATATTCATATTTTATTATTTATTCACATCCACATCTCACAATATAGAATTATAACATGAAATTTAATAGAAGAACAATAAGAGATTTATAGGTAGGACAATGATGCCTAACGTCACATGTCCCACACCTGACGTGATCAAGCCCATACTTGACAAGAACACCACTGAGAGCTCTTTAGAGTGTCCATGCCTGACGTAAGTAAGCTCATGCCCAGTGACTCCAAGAGCAAACTTTGCTCTTAGCCTAGACGACGCTCGACGTGTCTCAAGTGGCATCCAACAACATATAAAAAATAACACGCACATCAAAAAACACATAATTACGAGTCACACTTCAAATCATCAAAACACATAATTCAATCAGTAAACATATTCTATAACATACAATTAACATTCCATATTATTCAATTTACACATACTCACCAATATCTTTACACTACCATCATAATAAAGTTCTCTTATGGTTTCCCATAGGAATCCACATAGATCTTAGATCATACAATTACAATTAAAAACATACAATTGATTAATCATTTAAACAATTCATATCATTAGTTATGTGTAAGAAGAACAAGAGGCAAAGCAGATGCATTTGGAGAAACTCTTCATATACAGGCATACAACATACACATGATCAATCCCATTATCTAGCATGCAAATTCACACTCAGAGCGAGGTTTCTCACTCCCCTTATACCTTGGTAAGCAAAAGAAGACGGATGCATGACTCTACGGTGATTCCCTTACCTCTTGACTATTTGCAAGGAAAGAGGATAGGAAAAGATAACAACTCCAACCGACTCTGCATCACTTCTCACCTAGGATTCTTGGCTTTGAGCTTTAAATCACAAGTTTTGTAAGATGGATCAACTATTAGAAGGAGCAAAAACGAGATTTCAAGAAGAGAGAAGGAAAGAAGAATCTGACTTCCCTTTTAAAAACTTTTCTCAGGATATAAGTTTCCCCTCAAGAAACATCAGAAAAACAATTTCTTTTGAGGTTGAACCCACTCACCCATACAAAACCTCAATACACACTTGAACTAGCACTTGAAAACATGAGTGTTATAACAAACATGAATCATTTTAAATATATAAATTATATTAATATATTTTTATTTTATATAACTAAAATTTATGACAAATAAATATTTTAATATATAAATTATATTATAATTAAATTAAAAATTCATAAATTAATAATTTTAGAATATGTGAAATTTAATTTAAAATTTAATATAAAAAAAATGATAGATTAATATTAATATAAGTAAGAGATTAAGAAAAATCCAAAAAATATTATCATTAAAAAGTTGTTAAAAAAATCTCTTTGAAAAAATTTCCTGAAAACAGAAAAAAAATTCTAATTTATAAGGAATTTTTCTCACGTGAGAAATAGATGTCTTCTCAGTCTCTATTGGTCTACAGTGGAACCACTCATGAAATAGGGTTTGTTACAGTTATGTGTGATCAATGAGTTGCCACCAAAGGCAAAGGCAATAGAATAGGAGCCTCCACTCCCCCAAATATTGCACCGAAATGGGTCAAACCCGATGGAACAGTGAACTTCCATATTCATTCCATTAACCCAACATAAGAACGTGGAATTAAAAAGTGATCACTATAGATATTTAAACATGCCCAAATTGCTCCACACCCTCTCTTGTATTTAAGCAATTACAATCTCTAAGGCCACAACATGAACCAGAACGACCCTTTTGTTTGTTCTCCCAAAGCTAACACCTTTATTTTCTTTCGGGTTTGAGAAGGAGGTGTACGGGAAAAAACCTAAGAGAGAGAAAAGTATAGCACAAACGTGAGGTTCTTGTTGAAACACCCAAGTGGGTCTGTTGCCATATCTTAAATTTCTCAACTTGTACAGATAAAAAAAAGAAAAAACTCAACTTGTGTTTTTGATTGTCCTAGATTGTAGTAGGTTCAGTTACACCCTTATAATTTGGTTCACATATTCTTTCTCTCTCTCTCTCTTAAGAACTTTACCTTTCTGTCCTTGGTGACCATGAAGTAGTAAAAAGAGCTAATCATCCAAACCCAACAACCCCTTGCCTAAAGCTTCCTCCTTTTCTCCAATGGCAACTTGGGTTTTATCAGAATGTGGCTTAAGGCCTCTTCCTCCAGTGCTTCCACGGCCAACAAGACCTGTTCCGTGCCAAAAGCCTTCAAAGTTAAGGCTTTTGGGCTTAAACAAGGGTCTGTCAGATCTGAATCTCCAACCAAGAGGGTTATCATATTGCAACTTTAGGGAGAGAAAGTGGGAATTGGGAGTTAGTGCTCCACTTAGGGTTGCCACCACTGAAGGAGAGGAAGAGAGGATCAATGGGGTTAATGGGGTTGGAGAGGAAGTACCAGAATTTGACCCTAGTGCACCACCACCTTTCAAATTGGCAGATATTAGAGCTTCCATTCCTAAACACTGTTGGGTGAAGGACCCATGGAAGTCAATGAGTTACGTAGTGAGGGATGTCATTGTGGTTTTGGGAATGGCTGCTGCTGCAGCTTATCTCAACAACTGGTTGGTTTGGCCTCTCTATTGGGCTGCTCAGGGAACCATGTTCTGGGCCCTCTTTGTTCTTGGTCATGATTGGTAATACCCAATTTCATATCTTTTTTGTTTTTTTTTACTAATGTAGATCTAGATTCACTTGTTTATTGGCCTTTTGGGGTGGCAAAGTTGGGTTTCAAAATTTTGTTACGATGACCATGGTTGGTGTTTTGGATCTTTCAGTGGTCATGGAAGCTTTTCCAACAATCCCAAGCTGAACAGTGTTGTCGGGCACTTGCTGCATTCATCAATCCTAGTACCATATCATGGATGGTACGCTTAATGCTCCTTCAGGAATTGCTGTTCTTCTAGTCCCTTTTTGGTTTTGTGTTCTTTGCTTATCCTTATCTGCATTATTTCTAGCCTAAGCTTTGAAACTGTTTGTTTCATGAATTGTGCAGGAGAATCAGTCATAGAACACATCATCAAAATCATGGCCATGTTGAAAATGATGAATCTTGGCACCCGGTGAGTTGATTATCTTTGTTCTGGTTCTTATGAGAACCTGTTTTTCTCTCCAATATTTTGTATCTACCAAAGGGTCTAACTCAAAATGTTTAATGTCAATATTGCAGTTGCCAGAGAAAATTTTCAAGAGCTTGGACAATGTTACACGTATTTTAAGATTTACAATACCTTTTCCATTGCTTGCATATCCTATCTACCTTGTAAGTTGTTGTGCCTAACGGTTTTAACTTTCACCAGAACTGTGAACGTTTATTTTGCTGGTGGTTCTGGTGTAGGAATTGACCTTTGTTTCTATGTTCTGTGAATTCAGTGGAGCAGGAGTCCTGGGAAGACTGGCTCTCACTTTAATCCAAACAGTGACTTGTTTGTCCCCAGTGAGAAAAAAGATGTTATTACTTCAACAATTTGTTGGACAGCTATGGCTGCTTTGCTTGCTGGTTTGGGATTTGTGATGGGTCCAGTTCAATTGCTTAAGCTTTATGGCATTCCCTACATCGTAAAATCCCATCTCTTTTTCTAACTATGAAGAGACACTTAATTAATAATGTGTCTTTCTTTTGGAATCCAAAAGAAGTCCTAATTTTACTTTTGTAATTGTAGATTTTTGTTATGTGGTTGGATTTGGTGACTTATTTACATCACCATGGGCATGAAGACAAATTACCTTGGTATCGTGGAGAGGTATCCTTTCTTGCCTTTTTCTTTCTTTAGCAAGTTTCTGTGTTGTTTGTGAGGACTTTGAAGTTATCAAAATTCAATCTTTCTTCATAGCTTTATCCTTCATTATGTTGGGCAGGAATGGAACTACCTTAGGGGTGGCCTTACAACTATTGATCGTGACTATGGATGGATTAACAACATCCACCATGATATTGGAACCCATGTCATTCATCACCTTTTTCCTCAAATACCACACTATCACTTAATAGAAGCAGTGAGTATCCCTATCCACTTTTTCAATGAATAAAAAGAAAGGATAAAACTTAGATACAATATCATAAGTATTGTTAGTACTGTTTCCCCATCAGAATTGATATTTTATCTTCGTAATATGCTTGGACATTTAATGAAATCTTTCATAACGCATATTATCAAAGAAAACTCTAATTCTGATCGAAAAACAACACTTACAGTACTGCATGTAAGTTTTATAGTAAAAGAATGGTGATTTTGGTTAATTGCATAAATCTGAATTTGTCTATGCTCCTCCACTTATAGACTGAAGCAGCTAAGCCAGTTCTTGGCAAATATTACCGGGAGCCAAAGAAGTCTACCCCTCTTCCATTTTACCTGATTGGAGAATTGATAAGAAGCATGAAGAAAGACCATTTTGTCAGTGACACTGGGGATATTGTGTATTATCAAACAGACCCTACAATTAGTAGCTCTACATCACAGTAAATCTTCCAATTTTTCCTCTTGAAGACAAGAGAGGCCACAGAATTAATTATGTCGCACATGACACAACTTCTGAACTTTGAAGGTTGTATCTGAGCTTGTACTCTCATTGAGTCTAGTTGAATTGCTCATGAGGGAATGAATGCATGACAGATTTGATTGTGACGCGTGCATTTTAAGCATCATCAGGGTGTATATGAATTATGTTCTTATTGAAGGACAATGAATCTGTAAATTGCTCATTCTTGATGAAGGGTGTGCTGTCTTCATCGATTTAATTACAATTTTTTGCTCAAATGCAAACACCAATGTTGAATGATAGTAATTGATTAAAATTGTAGCAAATGATGTAGTTTTCCCCTGTTATCACTTCTTTCCGTATTCTACTTCAATTGGTGGTTGTTGACATTTCTAAAGATGTGTCACATTCATAGTTATCATGTGCTCTTTATTTAAGGTTGTTTCGTTTTATGTCACATTCATGGGTAGAAAATGAAGTTGTTTCTCATAAAACTACTCAAATCTCCCATCATTAAGTAGTTCCTAGTGAGATGGTTGCAAAGTATTGTTATTCTAACAAGGGGTGAGTAGTTCATTGGTATAGATACAATTTGAGAAATGTCAGCAATACAATATTTACTTGATTGAAATTTATTGAAGATCATGAAAATTAATAGGTCTTATCTAATTTAACAGAGCTTTATTTATGATTTTGTAGTTTTTAATATATTTAGGTTGTAGTAAAAAATGTGTTAGAAAGTGAATTGCTATTATTTATGTTTTTTTTTTTCCTTCAAGCAAGATTGAGTTAGAATCATATATGTGAAAAAAAAAATCTCAATCCAAGTGAATTAATTTTATCACGTTGTGAATGTTTCTAACTCTTAATTCAAAGTTAAGTTTGGATGAAATTTCTTTATAAATACCTAAATAATAATTTTTTTTATTTGTTAAAATTAGCTTATGTATAAATTAAAATCAGTTTTTTTTAAAGAAAACTAAAATAGGAGATTTTCTACAAAAAGAAGTTGTGCTTAAAATAATTTTGGGTTAATTTGTTTAAATTTAAAATAAGTGACTGTAAAATATATTTAAAAAAAAAAACACATATAGGAGTGTTTATTTAAAAAACAAAGAAAGTTGAAAAAAACACTTTCTTTAAATAAACATGCCATATATCTTATGGAAAAACTTTATTATTAATTTTTATTTCACTTCTAAAAATATTTATGAAGAAGTTTATCTAATCACATCCCAAACCAACAATATATTTACTAAAACAAGTCCAACAATATATTTACCAAACCACAAGTGAAAGCACTTCCTTGCCTCTTGGAAGTAGCCCCAAATGCCCAATTAAGTAGTGTCTCCAAACTCTAAATTGTTACCAATAATTTTCACCACAACATACATTTTCACACGTTTAGATGATTCAAAATGTGAAAGGTAACAGCCAGTACTCATGGTGGGTCTTTCCACAGAAAGTTCAATGACCATCAATTTGTTCATTTCATTGCTACTTGCTAGTGCCCAACGGGGCCTTATAGTTAACAATAGCCACCCCATCATGTATTCATGTTCACCACTTGTGACATGACATGGGACCACATCTTCATACAACTCTAGATATCTAAGGTTCACAGCCACAAACGTAGTTGCGTTTCAAGCCTTTGCACCATTCATCTTCCTTACCCTATCATCATATTCATCTACAAGGGAAGTCCCACACAAATAAATATTTTTTTAATTACTTCGCATGGAACCTTAAACAATTAATAAATGGTGACCAACAAAAAAATCACCAATATGATTGCATAGATAAACTATTTGAGTTAATCACCTATACACTGCCAGTTATGGTTGTCAAACTCGCGAGTTAACTCGTAAACTCGTACGAGTCTACGAGTCTAGGGTAGCAAAACTAGTTAACTTGCGAACAGAATCGTTTTTTGATAGACTCTGATGGACTCGGGTAGACTCGCTCAGAATTGTGAGTCTGAGGGCGAGTCCGCAAGTCAACGTTAGGTTTGTTTTTGCCCCTAAATGCCCCAAAATGACGTCGTTTTAGCTAGGGTTCCTAAGTGAGCACCTCTATTTTCTTCGATCCCTCTCCCTCCGCGCATACGAACGAACACTACCTCCTCTTTGTTCTTCGATCTCTCTCCCTCCACAACATACGAAACACCGTCCGGCTTCGTTCATGTTGTGCACTAGGGGGGTTATCACACATATACACATGTCTCCACATTGGTGAGATATTTTTCGCTTTGGGCCCAAGCCCTCACGGTTTTGCTTTTGGACATCACCCAAAAGGTCTCTTAACCAATGGAGACAATTGTGTGTATATAAACCCATGTCCATCCTCTTGTTTGAACGATGTGGGACTTTACTTGCATCCTAACAGTTCAATCCACTCGGTGCTGTTGTTGCAGCTTTCGGCATTGTCGTTGCAACTTCCGGCACCGTCGTTGCAGCTTCCAGTGCCGTCATTGCAGCTTCCAGCGTCGTCGTTGCAGCTTCTGACACCGTCGTTGCAACTTTCAGCCTTGTCCCTGCAGCTTCCGGCCTCGTCCCTGTAGTTTTCGACGAGCTGTTCGTCAGGTTTTCTTGCTCCCCACCAGTCACCGTTTGACTTTGTTTTCCTGCTATTTAGTGTTACTTCTTACTCCTAACATTTTTTGATTTTTTGGTCTGTTAGTGTTACTTAGTTTCTTACTAGTTACTCCTGTCTCCTATAATTAGTAAGATGTTTGAAATTGGTGGTGGCTCAAAGTCTTCAAGCAATCAACTTTCGGTTGTTCATGAATGGTTAAGATTTGTATTATGACATTTTATTGTTGTTATTTGACTTATTTCAGACTTAGAATGTTGAATTAGTGATATTATATTGTGTGTGTTCATGTTTTTTAATATCTTTTAATATTAGGTAGATTCTTACGAGTCTATGAGAGTTCCACGAGTTTGTGTAGACTCTTTAGTTTGACAACCTTGTTGTCAGTGAAATTTTTTTACACTAGCAATTAATCATATATTTTAATAGTTTCATGTCAGTTGCTTATTTAATAAAATAAAATAAAATAAAATAATTTAAAAAATATATTATCAGTGTAATTTTTTTTTACATAAATGGAACACAAAAACATTTTATTAACCTATTTATTGTTTGCAATGAATAATAATGCCCATTGACACGCCCAAGTATTTCGTCAAATGTGGTTGATATTTAATGCTTTAAATATTGCACCGCTAATTAAAGTAATGACCAAAGCAAATACTAGCTTATAAGTTATAATTACAATTGAGGAATTTTCTTTTTAAGTAAAATTATTATTTTTCTTCAATTTCTTTTCTTCTGTTACTTGAAATTATTCTTTACTGAGGACAACAGCATGAAAAAACACGAAGTGGCACCGTTTGAAACGTCACCCTTTATAAAGATCTATTCCATTCCAATTCAATTACGAAAAGAAAGATGACTCTCACGTATCCAATATTATCACGTAATTTTCAAATCAATCTATAAATTTAAATGACTATTTATCAAACATTCAAACGTATATATATAAATTAAAATAATTATTTTATGTCAAATTATTTTTAGGAGTCATTTCTTAACAAAAATATTTTTAATATTGTTAAAAATAGTTAGAACTTGTATTCTAATTTATTAGTTAAGTTAAAACAATTACGTATGAGTTAACCTACACACTCATTAGTTTTAAATTGAAATCACAATATTTTTAATATTGTTTAAATAAAAAACTATGGTGGTGAAGTTGGAATAAGTTCCTTTTGTGATAATAAAAAAGACTCGGGTTTCTTATCAAAATGAATCACTTTTCCACCCAATTCCACCTTGGTTTTAGTAATGAACTTGAGAAAGGAATCTTAACTCTTAACGATAAAGGGTGAGATAAGGACATGAATTATTTTCAAGATTTTGATGTTTGGTTTTATTGCAATAATGAATACGTGTATGGATTTGTTTGCAGAAATGTGTAGGCCACTATTTTAACAGCATTGAAATGGGGGTACTATTGCCAATCACTTGTTCCTCCAATGGCTATCCCACCACAGTCACATGTTCTCCAAGTCCCTTCACTCTTCATTCCACTATTTGAACCTTTTGCTTCAAATTTTGATAAATTCAGCACTTTCAGTATGTGAAATCTACAAAACAAATACTTATTTTATATAACTATAATTTTAACAAATATTTTTTTTATGAATATATAAACAATATTATTATTTTTTTTATATAAATAAGAATAATTATCTTAAGCGAAAACTTTTTTTAGAGAATTATTGTTAAACCATCTAATAAAAAAACTATGGGGATAAAGTTGGAAGTTTTTGGTGGTGAGAATTATAGACTCGGATTTTCTGTCGAAATGAATCACTTCTTAATTAATAAAATTGGAGGAATAGATGATGTTTATATATTTCACATTATTCACCATCATCAAAATATATTAATAATATATATATATATATATATATATATATTTATTGCATATACTAAATATTTATCGTATATAATTAAAATTAATTTATAATAAAAAAAATATATATTAAAATATTAATATATATTAAATATGAACAAGATGTGAGAATATTTTTTGAGATTATTTTTTTACGGGAATGTTTATAAGATTCTTTTAACTTCTTATTCAATTTAATTTTTTTATTTATCATATTAACTCTTGAATAAAAATTTAAATATTTTTTTAAACAAATAGTTAATAATTAAAAATAATCTTGTATTGTAATATAAATTATTTATCTTAAATTGAAAATATAATTTATATTTTAAAATATTTATTTGTAGAAATTTTAAATATAATATTTATTTGTATGTATATTTTATTATAAAATTTAATTATATATAATAAACATTTAACCTATAAAATATACATTCTAAAATACTAAGTTATACAAATGAAGAACAACAAATTGATAAAATAACGATCTGTCATGATCTGTATATTGACTTTACATCCAACAATGAAAAACAACTAAAATACTTAGGATTAATATATTCACATCACTTGAAGCAATTGATGTGTATGCATGAATGTAAGAGGAGGAATTGTGCAAATCACGAGTTTGTGAAGTGTAGATTCTACGACCATGCCAGGTGTGAACATGGTCATCTCGGGCGTGGGACTGCCAGAGAGGTCACATACCTCTTGACATCAAGTGTCGGTAATCCCATGCTAGGTATGAGTTTGGTAGAAAGGCCCTAATCTCTCTGTCTCAGGCGTGATTCCAATCTCGTCCGGTGCCACACCTCTTTTTGTTTTATAATGTTTTACTTGATTGATTAACTACAAAATTCGTGATTAATAAATAATGATGTATAAAATTGATGTAATCTTTTATGCTATACCTATGATGATATATGAAGAACCATGTAGAGATTGTCATTAAGTGATTGTGATGGATTATGTGATGATGTATATTGTGAGGATATTGATGATGAGAAATGATGAATAAGTCTAGTATTACGTACTAACACTCGAGGAGTTAAATATGCATATTGTGTTGTTATATTGAGTGTATTGAATCATGCATTCATACTTTGTTTCACAAGATAGTGTGAGTCCATGTAGGTAGGATATCATAGGTCATCTATATGTGCCCTAGGGAGTGTTATGGTAGGAAACATCTAAAGGGAATGAGAGGCTACTATGACTAGTTGTAACACTTAGATGGGACCCTAATAGACATCCCTTAGTTTAGGTGGTTTGGGGGGATCATTATTGATGGATGATCCCTACACTATTTGAAGGAGTGGTCCTGTTCCATTACTCCTAAGCTATTATGTATTCTCGATGATGAAGAGATTGATACCAAATGCATATAAATTTAGGAGCATGCATTACATGAGTCTTAGATCATGATTATGTTATATTTTGTGATTGAACGATAGTGAATGATGAATGAAGATATATCAATTGTTATTATTGTTATATTATTGACTAAAGATGTGTGAGATATAATTGATATTATAATGTGTGTTTATCTTTATGTCTTGCATATGATGTTTATAAATGAGATGTATTTTCAGTCTTTATGTTTGTATGTTTATATTCGGGCTGAATGCCACTTGCAAGATTAGAGTAGGTAAAAAAGGATGTATTTGATGAGGAGGAGATATAAAGAGGGGTTTTGCTTTGATAGTGTGACATCGAGATAGATTTTTAATTTTAGGAATTGATGAATTGTTAAATTTCTCTTCATTTATATCTTATTCTTTGAACATTAATAATTAGGAGGTTATGTTTTATTTTGATTCAAATAATACTTTATATGTTTCTTTGTTTAATAAAGTGATAGATAAAATTTATGAACTTTTTTACTATGTTTTGACAAGAAAAGTTTTATTATTAATTTTAGTTTATTTTCCAAAATTTTGATTATTTATTTATTTAAATTTTAGGGTTAGAAGGGTGTCCCATGCTTGATGCAATTTCAACTATAGGCAATTTTCTCACCACATGTCTATGCCATCATTCCTATGCCTAGCATGAGTAAGATAAAGAACCTTTGACTGAAATCACACCTGACACCTTGAAGGTGCGCTTGGTGCCACAATGAATGTTGCACCCAACAAACTCGCAAATTGCTCTTTTTTCACCTTAAAACCAAATAGTCCAACATTCATTACAACAAATCATAAATATGAGTCACCAATAACTTGAATCCAAGCTCAATTCAACATGCAACAAAGTATAAGTCAAAATCATCAAATTCCCCTCCTTGAAAACCAAACACACAAGTTTCAATCATTTCTTTAAAATTTATGCAATTCAACCTCACAATTGTAACCAATTAGTAGACATTGTATGCATACAACTCAAAAAAATACATCAAGAATCCAACTTTAGCTTTCCTTTCCTTAACTTTTGAGCAAAATGAGGAAGAATAAGAAGAAGAATGAGCTTCAAGTTCCAGGAAGCTCCACACAATACCACAACCTTGATTTTCAATCAAGAGCTTTGAATCACACCCAACAACGATCCTCTACGACTCTCAAGAAGCTGAGAAGAAAAAAGAAAATCTTTACAACTCTAAAGCTTCTCTTACTAGTCTCCTTCTAAAGTTCTCTAAAAAATGAGTTTGAGACCTAATCTAAAAAAATCTTACACATTTTCTTCTCTTAGATTCAATTAAACTTTCTCAAAGAAACTCTCTAAACACCTCAGAACTCCTCAAGAGTTTTTTTAACTTTCAAAGTCTCTTAATCACATCTCAAAACACCACACATTACATAATTATCAATAAAAATATAATAATTAACAAAAATTCATACCGTTACAATAAGAAATAAGAATAATAAGATAATTAGGAAAATAATCTCCTATTCCAATGCGATATCTAGATAACAAAGAAACAACCTGCTGTGCTCAAATATTTGAATATCAGTTGGTGTAGATCTTATCATTATCTTAAGTTTAACAGTCTTTTTTATAACACATTCCAATATGAACAAAAGAAACCACGGGGACAAGTTTTTAACGGTGGGGCCCACAACAAATCATACTAATTTTTTTCCTCTTTTCCTCGTATCAAATACACTCCATATTTTTAAGTTTTAACTTCCTTCCACTTCTCATCAACTTTCCTTTTCTCAAAACACTGTAAAACAAAGATTTTGAAAGAATGTATCTTAAAAGATAAAATATATTTATAATTATTAATTATAAACTTAATAATTAAGATTTATAATAAAATCAAATTCTCCTAAAATAAAATATAAAATTAATTATAATATCAAATATTAATTTTTTAATCCATAATTATTATTGCACTTTATTCTCTAAAATACAATTTCTTAACTTTAGATGGTTACATCTCTAAAACAAATCTTTTTAAAGAGAATGACAGAAATGATTTTCTTAATAAAATAAAGAAAAATATATATATATATTAGTTTTATTTTAAGAGAATGATTATATATTTTTAAAAAAAATCTATAATCAATAAATTATTATGGGTCTATTTGAGATAATTTTTGGAAAAACATTTTTAAAATGAAGAAAATAAGAAAAAAATGAAACAAACTTTTATTAAAAATTAAAATTAGTTATACATAAACTAATTTTTTTCGTATTAAGTTTTTAAAAAATATGTTTTTAACTTATATAAAAATTAAGTTTAAAACTTATTTCAATTTTGATTTTACTTTTTTTTTTCCCTAAAAAATACTCTAGGATCAAGATTCTCTGAACAACTCTATATTAATAAAAATTTCCCTGTAATAAAAGAGTGAACTATGGGAAAAGTAAATGAAGAGGTAACATAACTTGTTGATATATTAACGAAGGAATAAAGCTACAAAACAGATTTAAGATAGGGATAGATTTATATTCATTTTCAGATACAGATTCTTCTCCCTTTATTATGAATCATGAAGTATTTTACATTTTTACCTCTGAGATCAGGATTTGGTGGTAATGAATCTAAAGATAACAACTTTATGAATTTCCCACTACACAAAGCATCCCTAAGAAACTATTTTGAAAACACTATTTTAAAAAATAAAATAAAATAAAGAAGGTGTACTTGTGGAAAAAAAAAACAGGTATATATATATAATGAGCCCTATACTGATGTAAACAAAGTCCAGATTGATGTGATCCATAAACATTGGTTGATGCTTTAAAATTTTGAAGATTACTATTTACACCTCCCTTATTGTTTTTTATAGCTAACCACACCACTCTCCTCTGTTCTTTTTCCTTTTCAAAATACCCTACTACTTTTTCTGATAATATCATTGATAATCGATTGCTTGTAGTATAATCACATCTGAAATTAAACTTTTTTGAAAGTCCATTTGTATATTTTGAAATTAAACTTTCAGAAGCCTTTTTCATTACATATATTTCAAGATTAAACTTCTAAAAGTTTATTTGTGTGTTTTAAAATTAAAATTTTCAGAAGTTTATTTATAATTTGAAATTATATTTTTGAAAGCCTATTCGTATAATTTCGGATATATAATTCTGGAAGTTTATTTATTATATTCTGAAAATAATATTTCACAACTATATAAATAATAGACTTTTGAAAATTTATTTTTAAAATCTATGCCATTTTACAAAAGGATATTTCTTTTTGGTAATCGTTTTGTTTCCATTTTTCATACGAACTTATTTATCATTTTTTTACTTTATCTAAAAATTAATTTTTTTTAATCATTTTTAAGTATCGAAATTTCATTAACTGCATGAAAAACATACTTTTATGCACATTCTTAGTTTCACTGGTATATAATAAATAGATTTATAAATTATAATTTAAAAAACATACTAATAAACTTTTGAATTTTTAATACATATTCAAATATAAAATATATTAAAATTTGAGAATAAGCATTTATTAGAGATATTTTTGAAGAAAAATAAAAAAGAGATAGGTATTGTGTTTAGAAAATGTAACGACCCGGCTGGTCACTACACTCACAACCACAGCACACCGGAAACACTAGACAGAATAGAATGAGTATATAAATATAGGATCTAGAATATAAATATATACAATGTCCCAATCCGACTAGAGTTAGAGTGTACAAAACAAAATACAACCAAAGTAGCCAAATAGTGGCCCAACAACAAAACATCAGTCAAACAAGACTCCTCCCTTTGTCAGCTGCAGACTTGCCACTATCACCAGTCTAACCCTGCTCTGCTCCCATACATAGTATGATCACCGCAGTCCAAACCACATGGAAACAACAAAGGGTAAGCTAGTGAAAGGAAACAACATACATATATAAATATGTGAATAGAAAATAACTACAGTTATTAGCACATCAACCAGCTTAACAACATCAACTTAAAAATACCACAACATTCAGCAATAACGGCACACATCTCACATCATCACCATACAACTCATCAGCCATACAACATAACAGCAATAAAACATACAATGCGTCGTCACGCATATAAGTTAGTATTGGTCGCTTGTAATCGGTATAGGTCGACCTGACCCCTATACCGTGGTCGCTTTGTACACGTGTGCCTCGACCTTGCCCACACACGGGACCACTAAGACTTAGAGGAGAACAACAAGTTACCACTCCAAGGGTTAGCTTCCCAGGGAGGGTTTTCAACAAATTGGGCTCCAAGAGCACCACAGCCACTCAATCCACACAATGGGATGAGGAAATTTCGAAAACAACTCCTCTAGTCTTAGTGATCAACAACTCAGCCTTGCGGCCTACAACACCTCAGCCTTTCGGCCTACAACATCCAAAATCAACACACAGTACAACACAACATATCAACTTACAACAATATACAACTGATACAGCTCAACATATCGACTCACCACAGTATACAACTGATACAGCTCAACATATCAACTCACAACAGTATACAACTGATACAGCTCAACATAATCAACTTACAACAATACACAACTGATACAACTCAACATATCAACTCACAACAGTATACAATTGATACAACTCAACATAATCAACTTACAACAATACACAACTGATACAGCTCAACATATCAACTCACAACAGTATACAACTGATATAGCTTAACATAATCAACTTACAACAGTACACAACTGATACAACTCAACATATCAACTCACAACAGTATACACAACATATTCAACACATAATACGGCTCATCCACCTTATTTACAACTCATCTATTTTGTCAAATTACCCACCCAAACAACACCAATCAACCTAGCACCTAAAATAACTTTCAACTTGACCAAATCACTAAATGTGAAATGACAACCTTTACAGAAAACAGCGCATCAGGATTTATACTACTCCTACCATGCTCATCCTTATCTCATATGAAAGATAAGAAGATTTCCTACAACTCTCAAGAAGACACCAAGTCATGATTCCTTCATCTACCTTGTTAAAAATGATAAAAACCGCAACAGCTATAAGCAATGCTGGCAGCTTGACCCCTCTTCACTAAAATAGCCATATCTGGAGTTCTAAAATTCCTTTTTGGGTGATTCCAGCGCCATTGGAAAGATAACATCCAAGGCTACAACTTTCATGAAGACTATAAAGTCAAATTCTGAAACTCAAACGCACGCCCGGTGCATTAAACTCACGCCTGGCGCAATTCTCAACCAGAGACCTACAGAAGTCTATTGCGCCCGGCGCCAATCATCCTGCGCCCGGCGTAGTATCAGTAACAAAACATATGATTCACTTTTGATAGTGCGCCCGGCGTGTTTCTCCACACGCCCGGCGTGATTCACACAGGGATTTCCCATTTCAAATCACGCCCGGCGCTAAGAACTGCGCCCGGCGCAATTCAAACAGGAACTCTCCCCAGTTCGAAAATTCCACCCAAAACCTGCAAAAATTATCATCCCAGGCACATGCAATCGGTCCAAAACATCACGTTTTCATCAAACAACCCGAAAGTACCAGCTTTTTCAACATGCAACATCAAACAAGGAAAATCCCCAAATTTTCATCAAAACCCCGGAAACCCCGAAAATGGATTTTCATCAAAACTCAGCCACCAATCCGCAAAAATCAGCAATCATGTGAGTTTCTAGCTCATTTCACAAACAACCGACAAGAAGAATACTAGCTTCCCTTACCTCGGTGAAGAGAAATCCGAGCTCCGGGAAGAAGAAGTGGAAGAAAATGGAGAAGAAAAAGCAAGCTTGATAACTCTCCGCATGGCTCCGAGAAAAACCAGCACCTACTCAACACCTAAGAATCAACATCAGCCACCACACGAGGGAAAGAGGTTAGCTCGGGACAGTGAGAAGAAAAGAGAGTTTTTGAGTGAGTGAGAGTGAAGGAAGAGAAAATAGAAGGAGGGTTACGGGTCTCACAGAAAAAAAATGATATGCTATAGTATAAATTATTTATTATAAATCTAAAATATAATTTATATGATTAAAATTATTAATTTATATAAATTTTAAATATAATTTATATGTTTAAATATAATATTTATTTATATATAATTTATTATAAATTTTAATTATATAATAAATAAATAATTAACATGTACAGTGTGAAACCCGTCTCTCTCTCTTTTCTCCCTCTCAACTCTATTCTCACTCACTTCTCCCTTCCCTCTCAATTCTCACTTACCTTATTCAATCCTCTAGAATCCTTGGGGTTGTAGGTGCGGTGTAGTTGTGCTAGAAGCTAGCTGAAGGCGTGGATTCTTCCTTCACAATCTCTCTTCTCCGTTTGTCTATTTCTTCTCCTTTCTTCCTTCCGGAGCTCGGAATCTCTTCACCGAGGTAAGGGGAGCTAGGTTTTTGCTGGATTGTGTGGAAATGAGTTTAGAAACTCATTTGTGGTCTGATGTTGGATGATTGTTGGCTGAGATTGAAGAAATTTCGTTTTCAGGGTTTCAGGGTTTTGGGTGAAAATTTGGGGTTTTTCTCGTTTGATGGTTGCATGTTGAAAATGAGCTAGTTTTTGGGTTGTTTGATGAAAATGTGGAGTTTTGGGCGGATTGCATGTGTATGGATGGCTTGATTTTGCAGGTTTTGGTGTAAATTTTTGAACTTGGAGATTGCTTCTTGGTAACACGCTGGGCGCAGTTCTTGGCGCCGGGTGCATGACTATCAGAGTGCTTTATTGGGCAAGCCCGTCAGGCGCAAGGTTGTGTGCGCCGGGCAAGCTTGAGAATAGGAGCCTCTGGATGGCCCACGCCAGGTGTGGTTGGACCGCGCTGGGTGCACTATCAGGCAGTGACTTAGCATTTTGGGATTCTGGTGTGGCGCTGGGCGTGACTATGTCTCGCCAGGTGTGGAGACTCCTTGGCAGTCTCTGCCAGGGGTGGCGCCGGGCGCAATTGGTATTGCGCCAGGTGTGAGACCTTGGGGAGGTCTTTGCCTACCATGCGCCGAGCGCAGGTTTGGCACATCGGGCGTGTGAGGCTCCTTGGAGTCTTTGCCTCCTAGCACGCCGGGCGAATTGGAATTGCGTCGGGCACGGCTGTGATCTTTATTAAATGCTGATATATGTTGATATTTGCTGAGCTGAGCTGTTATTGATGATTGTTGTTGAGCCGATTGATGATTTTGCTGTGCTGTGAGTTATTTACGTTGAATTATGATGATAAGCTGTATTGATGTAATAGTTGAGATGTGCTTATATATGTTGATATTTGCTGAGTTGAGTTATTATTGATGATTGTTGTTGAGACGATTGATGATTTTGTTGTGCTGTTATGTTGTGTTGTGCTCCATGTTGATATAAACTGTTGTAGGCCGTAAGGCTGAACTGTTGTAGGAGATCTTCGAGCTGATATGCATAACGACACATTGCTTGTTTAATGCTGTTTTTGGCTAAATGATGTGAGATGTATGCTGTGATGTGTTGTATGCTAATTCAATGCTGAATTTAATGATATGTTGATAGATGTAGCTGATTATAATTCTTGTAATTATATGTGTATAAGCTGATTCTTTTCACTAGCTTACACTTTGTTGTTTCCATGTGGTTTGGACTGCAATGATCATACTGTGTATGAGAGCAGAACAGGGATAGGTTGGTGTGTGAGGCAGGTTTGCAACTGGCAGATGGAGTTTGTTGTTTGTTGTTTTTGGCCACTAGTTTGACTATTTTGGATGTATTTTGTACATTGAGCCCCAGGCTAGACATATTGTATATATTTTATTCTTATATATGTATGCTCTATTCTGTGTGGTGCTGTGTGGGTTGCTGTGTGACGGCCAGGCGGGTCGTTACACTTTAGTGGTATCAGAGCAATTCGAGTCTAGTGGACACTTTGTGAGGGTGGTTCCTTTAGGATTTTGTTGTGTTGAGCTCTGTGTTGTGTTGCTTTGCTGTGCTGATTTCTTTGTTGATTGCTGTGCTGATGATTTTTGTTTGGTTTAGTTATTGTATATTGAAGGTGCTGTTACTTTTGTAGACAATGAGTAGAACCAACAAGCAGATAGCTCGTGCCATGGAGATGATGGCTATGGCTATCCAATAGCAGAATGCCTACTTTGCTAGGATGGATGCTAATAGAGCTGCAGCTGGTGCAGCAAGACCAGTGGGGTCACAGGAGAGTCAGGATCTTGCTGAGTTCCAGAAATGCCATCCTCCACAGTTTACATGCTGGTTGGAGAGGCTGACCATTGGTGGAGGGACACCCACCATGTGTTGATTGCTAGAGGTGTTGTTGTTGACTAGGAGTGATTCAAGAGAGTATTTCTTGAGAAGTACTTCCTGGAGAGCGTGAGGCACGCCAAGGAGGCTGAGTTCATGCGGTTGCACCAGGGTGGGAAGTCTGTATCTGATTATGCGATGAGATTCGAGCACCTGACTTGTTTCTATTCGCAGGCGATTTTTGAGGCCTGGAAATGCAGAAAATTTGCTGAGGGGTTGAAACAAGAATTGAAGAGGGTGGTGGTGCCTATGGCCATCACGGAGTTTCCGACCTTAGTGGAGAAGGCAAAGGTTGTTGAGCGGTTGGAAGGTGGCAACCGTGTGATGAAGACTGTTGAGGGACCAGTTGGGTCCAAGAAAGGAGGAAGTCAGAGGAAGCCATATGATAGGCCCCAAACGCAGCAAGGGGGTCTTGTTATAAAGTAACCTGCTGATGCTGCTCGAGGTGGGAAACAGGGTGGAGGTGCCACTCTTAGATGCTACAGGTGTGCTGGATCCCATTTTGTGCGGGACTGTCCACACACGGAGAGCTGGTGTTTCAGGTGCCATCAGATGGGTCATGAGTCGACCAATTGTCCCGCCAGAAACAGACCGGATAGGGGTGCTTAGAGAGGTGATGCTCAGAGGGGTGATAGACCTGCTGCTGTTGGGAGGGTATTCGCCTTGATTGGGGCTGAAGCTTCTACTTCTTCTGATCTTGTGAAAGGGAAGGGTAAATCTGCTGGTAAGGATGTGATGATTCTCTTTGACTCTGGAGCTTCTCATTCATTTATCTCTTATGCTTGTGCTGCTATGTTGGGTGTGCCGGTGTGTGCCTTGGGGTTGAGACTGCTAGTGTCGACGCCTGCTTCTAATTCGATAGTTGTTTCTGAGTTGTGTGTTGGTTGTCCTATTATTGTGAATGAGAAGAGATACAAGGTGAACTTGATCTGTTTGCCTTTGGTGGATAGTGGCATAATCTTAGGGATGGATTGGTTGTCTGCCAATCGCATCCTTATAAATTGTGCCAATAGGAGGTTGATCTTTCCTCAAGAGGAGGATGAGCTGTTGATTTTAGCTGGCCAAGTTGAATCATTGATGAGAGATGGAACATAGTGCTGTATTATGCTTGCTGCTATGAGTGTAGAGACCGAGAGGGTCATTGCTGAGATAGATGTGGTGAGGGATTTTGTTGAGGTGTTCCTGGATGAGGTGCCTGGGTTGCCTCCTACTAGGGAGAAGGAGTTCAGCATTGACTTGGTTCCAGGTGCGGGGCCAGTGTCGGTGGCTCCCTATAGGATGGCCTCTGTTGAGTTGGTTGAGCTGAAAAGTCAGTTGGAGGACTTGTTGGAAAAATAGTTGGTGCGGTCGAGTGTGTCTGTGTGGGGTGCAACCGTGTTGTTGGTGAAGAAGAAAGATGGAGGTAGTCGACTGTGTGTTGATTATCGGCAACTGAACAAGTTAACCATTAAGAACAAGTATTCACTTTCCCGGATGGATGACTTAATGGATCAATTGAGGGGAGTATCGATATTCTCCAAGATTAACTTGAGGTCAGGATATCACCAGATCAGGGTGAAGGAGGGTGACATACCTAAGACCGCTTTCAAGACTAGGTATGGTCACTACGAGTATGTTGTGATGCCGTTTGGTGTGACCAACGTCCCGGCAGTGTTCATGGATTACATGAACAGGATCTTCCTGCCTTTCTTGGATAAATTTGTGGTGGTATTTATTGAAGACATCCTGATTTATTCAAGGACCCCGGAGGAGCATGGAGAGCACTTGAGGTTGGTGCTGGAGATTTTGAAGGCGAAGCAGTTGTACGCCAAGCTTTTAAAATGTGAGTTCTAGTTGGAAGAGGTGAAGTTCTTGGGCCATGTGATTTCAGTTGAGGGGGTTGCTGTTGATCCGGCTAAGGTGGAGTCGGTGTTGCAGTGGGAGCGTCCAAGAAATGTCATTGATATTCAGAGTTTTGTGGGTCTAGCGGGTTACTATAGGAGGTTCATTGAGAGATTCTCCAAGATAATAGCACCTCTAACCTAGTTGACAAGAAAGGAGCAGCCGTTCATTTGGACAGATGCCTGTGAGCGGAGTTTTGATGAGCTGAAGAGGAGGTTGACTTCCTCTCCTGTGCTGGTGTTGCCCGATTCTGGTGAACCCTTTGATGTGTATTGTGATGCTTCTCACCAGGGTTTGGGGGTGTGTGCTGATGCAAAACAAGAAAGTAGTGGCATATGCTTCAAGGCCACTGAAGAACCATGAGAGGAATTATCCTACTCATGACTTGGAGTTGGCGGTAGTTGTTTTTGCCTTGAAGATATGGAGGCATTATCTGTATGGTGCTCGGTTCAGCGTCTTCAGTGATCACAAGAGTCTGAAATACTTGTTTGATCAAAAGGAGCTGAACATGAGGCAGAGGCGGTGGATGGAGTTTTTGAAGGATTATGACTTCTAGTTGATGTATCATCCTGGGAAGGCCAATGTTGTGGCGGATGCGCTAAGTAAGAAATTCATCCACATGTCTAGTATGATGGTGAAAGAGCTAGAACTGGTGGAAGAGTTCAGAGATCTGAATCTTTGTGTGGAGCTAGCTTAGGATCACATTAGTTGTGGGATGACTACCATAACTAGTGAGTTCTTCAGGCAGGTTGGACTAAAACAGTTGCAGGATGTGGAGTTGGTGAAACTTCTTGGTTTGCTGGGTACCGAGAAGGTTGTTGGTTTTGAGCCGGGCGAAGATGGGATCTTGAGGTTTAAGGGCAGAATTTGCCTACCTTATGATGCTGAGCTGAAGAAAGATGTGATGGAGGAAGGTCACAAGAGTAAACTTAGCATACATCCTGATATGACTAAGATGTACCAAGACCTCAAGAAGACTTTCTGGTGGTCTGGTATGAAGAGAGACATTGCTAAATATGTGGCGGCCTGTCTGACCTGTCAGAAGGCGAAGGTGGAGCATCAGAAGCTGAGTGGTTTGATGCAGTAGATGGAGATTCCACAATGGAAGTGAGATAGTATCACTATAGATTTCATTGCGGGGTTGCCTAGGTCGGCTAGGAATAGTGATGCTATCTGGGTGATTATTGATCGGTTGACCAAGTGTGCACATTTCTTGCCTGTCAACATCAAGTGGTCCTTGAAAAAGCTGACGCAGTTGTATGTGAGGGAAATAGTACGGTTGCACGGGGTGCCTTCCAGTATTATTTTAGACAGAGATCCGAGGTTCACTTCCAGATTTTGGCAGAGTCTACATCAAGCTTTAGGCACGAAGCTGAAGTTGAGTTCTGCTTTTCATCCGCAGACAGATGGTTAGTCAGAGAGGACAATCCAGTCCTTGGAGGATCTGCTGAGGGCTTGTGTGTTAGACCACTTGGGAAGCTGGAAGGAGGTCCTACTGCTGGTGGAGTTTACTTACAATAATAGCTTTCATGTTAGTATTAGGATGGTGGCGTTTGAAGCCTTGTATGGCAGGAGGTGTAGGACTCCTCTATGCTGGTATCAAGATGGTGAATCAGTGGTTGTGTGGTCGGAGCTGATCCTACAGACTACTGAGAAGGTGAAGTTGATTCAGGAGAGGATGAAAATTGCTCCAAGTAGGCAGAAATCTTATGCTGATAAAAGGCGAAAGCCTTTGGATTTTGTCGAAGGGGAGCATGTGTTTCTAAAGGTGACCCCGACCTCTAGTGTGGGTAGAGCGCTGAAGGCAAGGAGGTTGACACCTAGGTTTGTTGGTCCTTATCAGATCATATAGCGTGTGAGTCCGATTACTTATCAGTTGGCCTTGCCACCGTCCCTCTCAAACCTACACGATGTATTTCATGTATCCTAGCTGAGGAAGTATGTCCATGACCCTGGTCATGTGGTTGAGTTGGATGATGTGTGGGTGAAGGAGAATCTGACGTTTGAGAAGTCGCCGGTAGTTGTGGTTGATCACAAGCTGAAGGAGTTGAGAGACAAGTCTATTGCTCTGATGAAGGTGTTGTGGGATGCAGCTACTGGTGAGGCTACTTGGGAGGTTGAGCAGCAGTGCAAGGAGCGGTACCCTTTTCTTTTCCAAGTAAGTCTATTTTCGGGGACGAAAATTCCTGTTGTTGGGGAGTTTGTGAAACCCGTCTCTCTCTCTTTTCTCCCTCTCAACTATATTCTCACTCACTTCTCCCTTCCCTCTCAATTCTCACTTACCTTATTCAATCCTCTGGAATCCTTGGGGTTGTAGGTGCGGTGTAGTTGTGCTAGACGCTAGCTGAGGGCGTGGATTCTTCCTTCACAATCTCTCTTCTCCGTTCGTCTATTTCTTCTCCTTTCTTCGTTCCGGAGCTCGGAATCTCTTCATCGAGGGGAGGTTGTGAAACCCGTCTCTCTCTCTTTTCTCCCTCTCAACTCTCTTCTCACCTACTTCTCCCTTCCCTCTCAATTCTCACTTACCTTATTCAATCCTCTGGAATCCTTGGGGTTGTAGGTGCGGTGTAGTTGTGCTAGAAGCTAGCTGAGGGCGAGGATTCTTCCTTCACAATCTCTCTTCTCCGTTCGTCTATTTCTTCTCCTTTCTTCCTTCCGGAGCTCGGAATATCTTCACCGAGGGGAGGTTGTGAAACCCGTCTCTCTCTCTTTTCTCCCTATCAACTCTATTCTCACTCACTTCTCCCTTCCCTCTCAATTCTCACTTACCTTATTCAATCCTCTAGAATCCTTGGGGTTGTAGGTGCGATGTAGTTGTGCTAGAAGCTAGCTGAGGGTGTGGATTCTTCCTTCACAATCTCTCTTCTCCGTTCGTCTATTTCTTTTCCTTTCTTCCTTCCGGAGCTCGGAATCTCTTCACTGAGGGGAGGTTGTGAAATTCGTCTCTCTCTCTTTTCTCCCTCTCAACTTTATTCTCACTCACTTCTCCCTTCCCTCTCAATTCTCACTTACCTTATTCAATCCTCTGGAATCCTTTGGGTTGTAGGTGTGGTGTAGTTGTGCTAGAAGCTAGCTGAGGGCGTGGATTCTTCCTTCACAATCTCTCTTCTCCGTTAGTCTATTTCTTCTCCTTTCTTCCTTCCGGAGCTCGAAATATCTTCACCGAGGGGAGGTTGTGAAACCCGTCTCTCTCTCTTTTCTCCCTCTCAACTCTATTCTCACTCACTTCTCCCTTCCCTCTCAATTCTCACATACCTTATTCAATCCTCTAGAATCCTTGGGGTTATAGGTGCGGTGTAGTTGTGCTAGAAGCTAGCTGAGGGCGTGGATTCTTCCTTCACAATCTCTCTTCTCCGTTCGTCTATTTCTTCTCTTTTCTTCCTTTCGGAGCTCGGAATCTCTTCACCGAGGTAAGGGAAGCTAGGTTTTTGCTGGATTCTGTGGAAATGAGTTTAGAAACTCATTTGTGGTTTGATGTTGGATGATTGTTGGCTAAGATTGAAGAAATTTCATTTTCGGGGTTTCGGGGTTTTGGGTGAAAATTTGGGGTTTTTCTCGTTTGATGGTTGCATGTTGAAAATGAGCTGATTTTTGCGTTGTTTGATGAAAATGTGGAGTTTTAAGTGGATTGCATGTGTATGGATGGCTTGATTTTGCAGGTTTTGGTGTAAATTTCGAACTTGGAGAGTTGCTGCTTGGTAGCACGTCGGGCGCAGTTCTTGGCGCCGGCTGCGTGACCATCAGAGTGCTTTATTGGGAAAGCCTGCCGGGCACAAGCTTGTGTGCGCTGAGCGAGCTTGAGAATAGGAGCCTCTGAATGGTCCACGCCGGGCGTGGTTGGACCACGCTGGGTCCACTATCAGGCAGTGACTTAGCATTTTGGGATTCTGGTGTGGCGTCGGGCGTGACTATGTCTCACCGGGCGTGGAGACTTTTTGGGAGTCTCTGCCAGAGGTGGCGCTGTGAGACCCGTGGCTCCTCCTTCTCACTTTCTCCCTCTCAACTCTTAGACTCAATTTCACTTCCTCACTCACTCTCTACCTTCACTTCTCTTTTCTCTCATTTTTTTACTCTCATTTTTTTACTTGTGACGTTCTTGCTGATTGAAGGTGCAAGTGGTGTGGACTGAATTTCCTCCTCCTTAAGTTGACTCTTGGAGCTTCTTCTCGTTCCCGTTCAAGCTCCATTTCTTCTCCTTCTCCATTTTCTCTTCCCGGAAAGCTCGGATTCTTCACGGAGGTAAGGGAAGTTAGTAATTTTCTTTCTTTTGTCGCTGTTTTTGGCTGTGGATGAGTTCTAGGAACTCAGTAGACGTGTATTGAAGGTTGATTCGTGGCTGTGTTGAATGAGAACTTGTTTTTGGGGGTTTCGGGGTTTTTGAGAAAATTTGGGGAAACCCTTGATTTGTTGTTGCATGTTGAAAAAGGTAGTATTTTTGGATTCTTGGATGGATATGTGATAATTTGAACCGATTGCATGTGCTTGGGGAGTTGATTTTGCAGGTTTTGATGAGATTTTCGAAAGTTTGAGGGTTGTTGCTGGGTAGCACGCCGGGCGTAGTTCTTCGCGCCGGGCGCGTGACCATCAGAGACTTCATTTAGGCAAGTACGCCGGGCGCAAATGGTGAATGCGTCGTGCGGGCTTGAGGAGGTGAGTCTCTGGATGGCCCTCGCTGGGCGTGGTGGAACCGCGCCGGGCGCGATATCAGTGGATGACTCAAGTTTTGAGGTTCTGGTGTGGCGCCGAGCTTAGCTTTGTCTCGCCGGGCGTGGAGACTCCATGGGAGTCTCTGCCAGAGGTGGCGCTGGGCGCAATTTATATTGCGCCGAGCGTGAGACTTGGAGAAAGTCTCTACATACCCGACGCTGGGCGCGGGTTCGTACGCTGGGCGTGTGAGATTTTGTGAGGTCTCTGCCTTCCCTCATGCCGGGCGCAATAGGTATTACGCCGGGCGTGTGAGATCTTGTGAGGTCTCTGCCTTCCCTCACGCCGGGCGCAATAGGTATTACGCCGGGCGTGTTGATCCCTGGTGCTCTCTGGTTGTGCTGCACTGGGCGCAACCACGAGTGCGCCGGGCGCGTAGGTGGAATTTTACTATATGCTAAGTTGAGTGGAAATGAATATGATGGGGGTGACTAGTAGATAATGAAGTTGATGACGTTAAGTTGTGTTGTATGTTGACAAGTTAAGTTGTGTTGTATGATGATGAGTTGAGTTGTGTCGTATGTTGCTTAGTTGTATATTGTTGTAAGTTGATATGCTGAGCTGAACAGTTGTGTTGCACTGTGTGTTGCTTTTGGATGTTGTAGGCCGAAAGGCTGAGGTGTTGTAGGAGATCTCCGAGGTGATATGCGAGACGACGCATTTTGTGTGTATTGATAAACTGTGTGGTAATAATTGACAGGATGTTTATTGATGAATTGTTGATGGTTGTAATTGCTGTTATTACTTAAAATTTTCCTTATATCTTGTTCTTTTTATACTAGCTTACCCTTGTTGTTTTCATGTGTTTGAACTGCGATGATTATACTTGTATGGGAGCAGAGCAGGGCTAGATTTGTGATAGGAGCAGACTTATATCTGGCAGAGGATGGGGAGTCTTAACTGGCTGATGTTTTGGACTTTAAGCCACTATCTGGCTATTTTGGATTGTATTTTATATTGTACGCCCTAATTCTAGTCGGGTTGGAACATTGTATATATTTATATTCTAGATCCTATATTTATATACTCGTTCTATTCTGTCTAGTGTTTCTGGTGTGCTGCGGTTATAAGTGTGGTGACCTGTCGGGTCGTTACAGGCGCCGGGCGTAATTGGTATTGTGTCGGGCGTGAGACCTTGGGGAGGTCTTTGCCTACCTTGTGCCGAGCGCGGGTTTGGCACACCGGGCTTGTGAGGCTCCTTGGAGTCTCTGCCTCCTAGCACGCCAGGCGCAATTGGAATTGCACCGGGTGCGTTTGAGCCTTGGTGCTCTCTGGTTGGGCCACGCCGGGCGCGACCAAGACTGCGCCGGGCGCGAATGTGATCTTTATTAAATGCTGATATATGTTGATATTTGTTGAGTTGAGCTGTTATTGATGATTGTTGTTGAGCCAATTGATGATTTTGCTGTGCTGTGAGTTGTTTACGCTGAATTATGATGATAAGCTGTATTGATGTAATAGTTGAGCTGTGTTGTATGATGTATGTTGTTAATGTTGTTATGTTGTGCTGTGTTGCATGCTGATATAAACTGTTGTAGGCCGTAAGGTTGAGCTGTTGTAGGAGATCTCTGACCTAATATGCGTGACGACACATTGCTTGTTTAATGCTATTTTTGGCTGAATGATGTGAGATGTATGTTGTGATGTGTTGTATGCTGATTCAATACTGAATTTAATGATATGTTGATAGTTGTAGCTAATTATAATTCTTGTAATTATATGTGTATAAGCTGATTCTTTTCACTAGCTTACCCTTTGTTGTTTCCATGTGGTTTGGATTGCAATGATCATACTGTGTATGGGAGCAGAACAGGGATAGGTTGGTGTGTGAGGCAGGTCTGCAATTGGCAGATGGAGTTTGCTGTTTGTTATTTTTGGCCACTAGTTTGGCTATTTTGGATGTATTTTATATATTGAGCCCCAGGTTAGACATATTGTATATATTTTATTCTTATATACGTATGTTTTATTCTGTGTGGTGCTGTGTGAGTTGTTGTGTGACGGCCAGGCAAGTCATTACATACAGGTCATTACATACAGACTAAACTATTAGTTCATTAATTTAATGTAATATAATATTTGTTTTTTTTAAGTAATATATAAATAAACATAATTTTAAGGCATGAAAAACTTCTCATATACTAAGATATTTTAAATAAGGGAAAGTTTACTAAATTGAAAGGTATAATCACAGTCTTCAAATTTGGAGAAACGTTTATTGTGTAAGTAACTAAAGTCCAGATAAAGATGTTTTCCCACTATAAGAATAGTTCCAAGATATTTTAATTACCATCTCATTAGACATATATAGGACTACTAAGTGACCACCTATTATCCTCTTATCAAGCATTGAAACAGTTGCCAGAAAATGATGTTAGAATGGCACAGTTGATCCTTGACAAAATATCCAAAAAAGCTTGCAGATTCGGTGTAGAATGAGAGCTTTCACAATATGTGCAAACACCATTAATGGATAAACAGTGATTTCCATAACATAGTGTAGGCAAAGCAGTGATGGTGTCCACTAGAAATGAAAAGGGGGTCACCTATTTATTCTGATGAAGGCCAACAGTATGAACTGGAAAAGTAATGCATTAATTATTTACATATATACAAAGAGATGAATATGGAAGCTACATGCACAGCTAATCATACTCACACAACTAATTTTAGCTAAATTGGAAACTACTCTAACCTTTGTTTGTTTTGAGTAAAAGTTGAGAAGATAGAAAATGAGATGGGAGAAATGAATTAGAAAAAGGTAGTTTTATGCTGTTTGTTTTGGGAGAAAAGTAGAGGAGAGAAAAAAAAGAAGTGAATTTCACTTAAGCACAAAATCTTTTGTTAAATAAAAAAAATAAAGAATTAAATTATAAAAATGTGGGACTCAAATTATAAGTTTAACCTTATTATTATATAATTTTTTTATAAAATTTATTATATATTAAAGGCAAAAATGTCTTTATAAGTTTATTTTCTTTATTTTATTTTTTTATCCAATCAAATTAGTAAAAAGAAAATTCAATTTTTCTTTCTCTTCTATTTCCCTTACACCATCTTGATCGGAAGATTTTTATGTGAGTTCATAAGTTAAGAATCAATTCTCCATATGGAAGATGAATGAAGTGAGATCCAAATGAAGAACTTCTTCTTTGATAAGAACCAAGTTTTTGTCAGATTTGATAAAAGAATTAACAAAAAGAGAGAAAGAGAGAAATATGAGATAGGTCAAGAATCCAACTAACATTAAAGTAAAAAATAATAAGAGTTCTCTCTGAAGGATTTTCTTTCACACAAATGAACTTTTCTTTCTCTCTTAGTTTCTACAAAAACATTTCTTTTTCTCTTGTTTCCCAATAAAACCTCTAATACTAAATCTGTTTATTCTTTTCTTTAGTATTTTATTTCCATAGTTTTCTCTTCTCAACAGAAAAAGGAAACCCATGTACATATGCTCATTTTGAGATCGATTGATGAGTACAAGAACTCTTTGTCTCCTATTTTATTTATTGAGTGAAGAATTAAAGAAGCGTACTTTTTGTCTTGCCCTAAGCATTTTGGAAAAGCATAACACTACCATTGGAACAAAGTCTTAATCTTTTTTATAATAATAGAAATAACCCTACAGTTGTATTACCGAGGCTAATTAGTTTAAATTATTCAACAGAGGTGGGTGAGTCAACATTGGGTACCAGAGTCACATGATTCTGATTTTATTGTTTAAGCATACAAAATCATTAAGGACCTACATCACCCCCAAAAGTGGACTTCCTTTTGGGATATTAAGAACCAAGATTCTTGATTTCACAATTAACAACAGGAAACTTGACAACATTCTCAAAACCTTGGGATTTGCACTTTTTTAAAATAATTTTATCAAGTATATTTTATTAGAGTCAATTTTATTTAAATTGAGTATAATCATTTTGAGAAGTTAAATTTTCTTATAAACATTTAACATAACTACATATTCAAAATTTAAATTAAGATTATTAGTTAAACTGAAACAATCTTATATCAATCAATTCATGTGTTCAATAGTTATTTGTCCATATTTAATTGTAAATTTTATAATATACTTTAGATTTTCAATTTTTATGACCCAATCATAAATAGACACGATCTAACTAAAAATAATTTTATTTGAATTGGAAAAGATTATTATAAATGATAAACCTATTATTAAAAATAATCTTATTTAAATTGAATAAAATTATTATTTCAACCTGTATGAAGATTTTGTTGATATATAATAATTTGTAAATATCTTTATAAAATTTCATTAAGTCTTGAGACCTATTATAATTATAATAGATTTCAAGACTCAATTCACCTAAATCTTTTATAAAAATAGTGATATAATATCTTCTCAAAGTATTTATCAGAATTGTATATATATAACTCAAATTTAAAAATATGAGTTAAGTTAATCCACATGCTTAAAAGTAGTCTACATGTATTTAATTGCAAATTTGCAATATACTTTAGGCTTCAAACTTTTAGGGCTGATCATAAATAGGGTTACCATTAGAGGAGCAACAGAAATTGGGGCAGTTCACAATCCCCAAAACCAAAACCTTAATAAGAGTCAACAAAGTCGGTGAAGTTGAAGAGAGGAATGGTACTAACAAGATCCCCATTGCATTTAGGGTTGTGGACCCAACATTGCTATCTCCGACCTCAAAAGTCAGCAACTTCGGCAACACTTTGTTTCTGATTTGGAAAACAACATTCACACGTTTTGGCAGCCTAGTAAGACTTGGACTGCCTCCACATGATCATGCATTACTAAATACAAAATTCCTTTGCTCAAGGCCTTGACGTGAGTCAATGCTTTTTCATCCAATATTCGTCATTTAATGTACCCTTTCGTACACCCTATCTTGCTAATGTAGCATCCTAATCTACCCAATTTATCAACCTTTTCTCACCCACCACCTTGTAATCATATCTTGTAAAATAGACCCCTTAAGTTCACGTCCACACTAGGATTCTAGAGGTAAATTATTTTTGGACTTTGCAATACTACCAATTTAGTTATATCATTAAAATCATTTTTTTTAATAAAGACATATATTCTTTCCCCTATATTAATTCTTATATAAATAAAATGGTATTTCCAATAATTATTATAAAAATAAAATGATATTTTTAATTATGACTTCATATTTAAAATAAAAGTTGAACTTTAATTCTTGATTAGGAACAACTAACGAATTTTGATATTAAAATCATATTATGTTATTGAATTTAGGATTATGATGGTAATTATTAAAGGATAAAATATTTTAGTTCCTCATGTCTTGGTTAAAATTAATTTTTATTTTTTATATTTTTTAAAATATTGAATTTGGTCATTGTATTTTCTCAAATGTAGAAAAATATGAGACTTGAATATGATTTTAGTCTTTGTAAAATGAGCTAATTTTAATTTTAGTTCGTATAAAAAAACTATTATTTTTATTTTTTAGAATTTAAAAATGTTGGTTTTAATTTGTATTATTAAAAAATTATTTTATTATTTATTTATTGAAATGTTAAATGATCATTTTATGTGTTGTCTATAATTATTAGTGATATCATATTAGCTATGACATATTTAAAAAAATTATAAATCTTTAAAATAAATATTATTTATTTATTTTAAAATTATTGTTACAGATAAAAAAAAAATAATTTTACATTTTAAAAGGATGAAAATAAGAGGTTATTTTATAAGGACTAAAATTAAAATTTACTAATATAATAAAGATCAAAAGTATTTTAAAAAAATAAAAATAATGTTTATAAACTTTTGAAAGGTGAATACAATTTTTTTTCATAAACCAAAATTAGTTTTTTAAAAACTAGAATTATATTTAACCTAATATGCGAAAAAAGGACAAAATTTATCATTTAAGGAAAAAACACTACGATGAAAATCACTATTTTTAAAAGAGGAAATTTGTACTATTTAACATAATCAATATCTATCATATTATATTAAGTTTTGTTCATTTTTAAAATGTAGTATTATTTAACTTATTCTATGTAAAATGGGGTTAAACAACTCCATAGTAAATGATAGATACAATTTTATTATCTATTTCAAGACGGTTAGTTATAGATATTAGTTGCATTAATAATTTAAGATGGAGTTTTTACATTCATTTTTACTTGGACTAAACTGAATAACTTTTTAAAGAAACACTATAGTGAACCTAATCGAGAAATTAGATTATATATCCATTGCCATTGTAATATTTCGTTTTGGTTAAAAAAAAAACCCTTAAAATGTAGTAACTAAAACTACTCTTGATCAAAATCTCGAAGTAGCTAAAAACAAAATTTAGCCATTACTAAACCAATTTTCTATCACCATTAAGTACTAGTGCCGACTTTAAAGACTTTTAAAGTTAAAAGTTCCGATTTTTAATCCAAAGAAACTTCACCCCACGTTCCCCTCTTTGCAACCACCTATATCATCACTCTCTCTCTAGTTGTCAACCATTACACTTCTCACCATCTCAACCACATTGCATTTTTCTGACTCCTAGTAACACTTTCCAAACTCATTCACTCATGGCCAAGCCTCAAAAACCAAAACCAAGTTGTTTCCCTGGCCTCCTACGTGTTCTTCTATGTGCTGGAAATGCAACTAGTCCTCCAGTTCACCCTTCAGATCACATCACGGAGTCAGAAGAATCACAAAATGCACACTCCACAAAAGAAAAAATGGTTGAAAATGCTCATGCTTCTACCCCTGGTGTGGTGGCAAGGCTTATGGGGCTAGATTCACTTCCAAACCCCAAATGGGCAGTGAAAGTTGGCACCCCAGATTGTTTTCCAAGAAGCAGGTCAGTGAACTTTGTTGATTACTTGCTTGAGTTTGATCCAAGCCATGCCAACCATCGTAGAGTGAAGACCTCAGCATCGTTCAGAGAGGTTCCTAGTTTGCTTATGAGGCCAAAGGGTGATGAAAAATTTGTGCTTTGCATGGATGGTGATAGTAGTAACATGAGTAAAGACCAACACCAACATGAGGTGAAGAAATTGGAGAAGGGTTTGGGAGAGTTGAGGCAGAGGAAGAGGAACAAGGAGATTGTGATTGTGGGTAGTGTGAAGAAAGAAAGGAATCAAGGGAAGAGTAAGAAGATTTCCAAGCTGAAGAATGAACCAAGAAGGGTTCCTTCAAAAAAACATGGTTCAAAGAGTCAGAAACCAAAACAATATCATGGTGAAGCTAGAGATTTGTCTTCTGTTTCCTCAAATTCTTCTAAGTGTGGTTCATGTAGTAATAGACGTAGTGGTGCTAGTTCAAGATCGAGGTTAAGCACTTCTTTGCCAAGTAAGCACAAGAAGGGGTTTGTGGAAGCAAAAGTGAAGAAGAACATGAGGAACCAAAATTCAATGTTGAAGTTAGAAAGTGAATGCAGGTTGGAAAATCACAGTCAAATTTCAGTTCAAGATAGCAATGACTATCCTTTCCTTTATGGACCTGATTTTCTCGGTTTGTTTTCTCAACTCAATCCCTTGTTATTATTTATTTTAAGATTATTTGTTTGGTAATTATTGAATTAAAATTGAATATTTGTTTCAATGACATTTTCACTTCTCTGTTATCTACTCTTGCTCCTTAATGAAGCAAAGGATCTAAATCATATAATGAGTTGCTTGGCCTGACTAAATAGTTTATTTTATTTTGGTTTCTTAATTTTATAAATAATGATAAAATTATCACCTTGTGTTCTATTTTAAAAAAGAACAATATTTAAATATAATTTCATATGTTCTTTTGATGCCTTTTTAATCAGAAGTAGATCATTTTGCTAATTTACATGTATGAACTGCATTTTCTTTAAAAAATAAAACATCATTTCGTTTAGTATTGCACAACAAAAGGTTCTAAAGCTACAATATGCATTCTTCGCATGCTGTTGTAGTTTGAATTTAATTTCAACTTTACCTTATTATATGATTTTTGTTGCAGATGGTACAAGCACCCTAGCTTCAAAGTTAAAGTGGGAATCTCCATCACTATTGTCCTTGAATGATGGTGTTGAAGACAGTGCAAGTACTACAAATAAAGGTTACTCCTTCATTGATGTCAACAAGGATGCAGAGTATTACTTTGAACTGATGTTGAAGCTTCGTACTTTAACAGAACAGGATATAACAGAGTTAAACTGTACCTCAAAACATATACGTGAGAGTGAAAGCTTTGAAGATATTTGTTTGATGTTTGAGCATAAAATTTTCGACCTTTTGTTGTATGAGGTTGTCAATGAAGTTTTAGAACTTTATTGTTGAGAATTTTTTAATCTTGGTTGTAAAGTATAATTATATATTTTGTGATGATTTTGCTAATGAATGCTTCGAGTTGCTACATGAAAAATAGAACTAACTTTCAAGTATGGAATGGAGGATGTTATTTACTACAAGAAGAAAGACAATTCATAATCTTTAGATTTTGTTCGTTTTGTTGGGTCTTGTCTTGATCAGTGATCGCATATTTTTTTTCTTGGTCATATTTTCACATGGAGTAAACTCTCGACGAAATCTTAGAATGACTAGTTACTTTAATACCAGTTTGGATTGCGGGTTTTCAGTTCTTTAAATTTTAAATACAAAATTCAAAATAAACAATGTTGAACAAAATTAATTTTTAAACTTTTTACCTCAACTTTTAAAACTATAAAAATACCTTTTTTAGTTAAAAAAAATAATTCAACTCTAACATCTTCTGAGAAAATACAGATAATTATTAACAGTTTATTTATTATTATTATTATTATTATTATTATTATTATTATTATTATTATTATTATTATTATTATTATTATTATTATTATTATTATTATTATTATTACCACGTCTGTCACAATCATCACCAGTAATTATCACTACATTCATCATAGTTATCATCGTGGATACTATAACCGTCATTAGCTTATGCTTCCATTTTTACTGCCAAAACATCATAACCGTTCTCACTTTCATCATCACTACCTTCCCCTCTCCTAGCCTGTCAATCAACACTTTAATTTAAATTAATAATAAAAATAAATAATAAAAAATCAAATAACTTTTATTAAATAAATGAAGTTTAATTCTTTATTATCTTGTTATTTATGTTTCAATCAACTTTGTGCACCCATAAATGTCTTTAGAGTAAATTTATGAAGCCTAGAATAATGTGGACTTAAAAATTTACTTCATGTGCTAAATGCAGATTTTGAAGCTGTAGGCTAAATGACGTTTATAGTGTAGTTTTACAAACAAAATACCAAAATGAGACTGTTTTGAAACATTTTACACCTTTGGGGCTCTTTTACTCCATAACGACACCCATGACATGTGGCTTTTTTGGGTTTGAATATAAAAAAGAAAAAAACAAACGAAATTTTAAAAAATATAAACTTAAAAAATGAACTAATATAATGAGAAATAAATTTAAAAACGAAAAAAAAATTTAATAAATTGAGGCGCTATGGCCTACGGCGCCTTTAAGGCGTTAGGGCTCATAGCGCCTCACATGGCGTTTTTTTAAAGTATATAATATTTTGTAAATATAAAATATGAAAAAAAAATTTTAAAAAAATGTCTGATAAAAAAGCAAAAAGGAATTAAAATTTTTCAAAATTTTAATTTTTAAAAAGAGGTAATATAATGTGAAATAAAATTAAAAAGGGAAAAATGTCTGATAAAATTGAGGCGCTATGGCCTACGGCGCCTTTAAGGCGTTAGGGCTTATAGCGCCTCACATGGCGTTTTTTTAAAGTATAATATTTTGTAAATATAAAATATGAAAAAAAAATTTAAAAAAATGTCTGATAAAAAAGCAAAAAAGAATTGAAATTTTTCAAAATTTTAATTTTTAAAAAGAGGTAATATAATGTGAAATAAAATTAAAAAGGGAAAAATGTCTGATAAAATTGAGGCGCTATGGCCTACGGCGCCTTTAAGGCGTTAGGGCTCATAGCGCCTCACATGACGTTTTTTTAAAATATAATATTTTGTAAATATAAAATATGAAAAAAAATTTTTAAAAAATGTCTGATAAAAAAGCAAAAAAGAATTGAAATTTTTCAAAATTTTAATTTTTAAAAAGAGGTAATATAATGTGAAATAAAATTAAAAAGGGAAAAAATATATATATAAATTGGGGGCGCTATGACCCAGGGCGCCTCGGAGGCGCTAGGGCTCATAGCGCCTCCTCTGGCGCGTCATAAATTGACCGCAGGTTTGACCAATCACATAGTGACACGTGGCCATGGGACACATACATTTCACATGTCATTCGGAGAGTGCACAATTACTCTTCAAGACACATACATTTCACCAGAGACAAATTTGTTGTCATGTGACCGTATCTCCGACCATCTGCATCGTATGCCATGCTCCATTTTTCTTTTGATACTCCTCCTATCCACCTTTGAACATCAGGGCTAGATTGACAAAACTTTTCCAGATTACGATCAAAAATGTGTTTACATGGTGTATACCCTGCATACAAATTATGAATGATGCACAATTAGAATAATGCAATTACGAATAATTTTAAAATAATTTTCCTTACCTAACTTCACAAGTTGTTGTTTTAGCTTGCCATCCTTGAATCGAGTATTAAAATTACTTGCAATGTGCCTAATGCAGTACTTGTGATATGCATTTGGCGGTCTCCAACGAAGTGCCTCGTTGTCAATGGCCGATTTAATGCTACGATGTCGATCAGAAATTAAGCATATTCCTTGTTTATTTGTAACATGTAGCCGCAAATGAGCCAAAAACCACGACCACGCAAGTAATGTTTCTCCTTCCACCACAGCAAATGCCAGAGGAAGAACATTGTTATTACCATCCTGTGTTGTGGCAATAAGCAGTGTGCCTCGATACTTCCCATACAGATGAGTGTCATCAACTTGTATCAGGGGTTTACAATAATCAAATGCATCACAACACAGCTTGAATGTCCAAAATAACCTGTGAAACTGACGATAACCACGGTGACAACGATTACCAACGAAAAACTCATCATGACACAGATCATAAAAAGATCCAGGCGCAATTTCCTTCATGTATTTAAGCCACCGGGGTAAAAAAGTATAAGATTCTTCCCAATCACCAAATATTTTAACAATTGCTTTTTGTTTATCCATCCAAGCCTTCCTATATGATATCTTAAACCCAGTTTGAGATGTTATTCTTTCTTGGATAAGGCTAATCTTGATTGCTGGATCTTGGTTAACCATTCCTACATATTAAATATTCAAAATCAGTGATATAAATTATTATTAATATAATATTATAAGTTGCAGTTGCAGAACTTACCTTGTATAAATGATGCAATTAGCTCAGAATCTAACTTATTATGATCTTGTGACAAAGACATGTTCAAACATGTATGACGTCCACCCCATTGAGTCATTTTCCACTTGTCAGATTTTTTTGACTCAATAGCTCTCATGTACCATGGACATCCATCATGCGCATTTGGACATCTAACAACCCACTTTGTCGTTTTCGATTCAACTACATAAAAACTCTGATGCATTCTCATTGCATTTTGCTTTACTGCATTTTTTACTGCATCTTTATTCTCAAACTCCAATCCAACATATAAATCTTCGCCAATAGACCAATTATTAGCCACATCCATCCCTGGGATTTCTTCTTCATCAGGATGACTCCAATTGATATTAGTATAGTGAAGTAAATTACCCCAAAATTGACTTCCACCTAATTTAATCATAGTAAATATTTTAAATTCAATAATGTAAATTTAAACAAATTTTTTTAAACAAATAACACAAATTGTTGACAAATTTAATTTTCAAATGTTTCCTTCAGTAGATGGATACATTGAAATTGGTTCAACCATTGGACTTTCAACAATAGCATCTGACTCCACGTCACTATCAGATACTTCACAATTATCGATTTCATCTTCATTTGATTCATCATTGCTTTCATATGACAATGAAACATGATAGTCTTCATCATCTTCGTCATCTTCATCTTCGTCTCTTGTCATCACCAGTGATCGTTGAATTGACAAATTTTCTAACGAAATTGTTGAAGATTTTAAGTTACGTATTTCAGCATGTAATTCCATTATTGGCATCACATTCTGACTCATAAAAGCTTCTATCATGCATTGTACATCATCATCGTCACTCAATTCCAATGAAGAATATCTGCTCTCACCATGCTGTGAAACAACAAATCTGTAAGTTACAGATAATATAACTTGATTTGACTTAAGATGAAATTTGTTGTGAATCCTTCTCTTTAATATATCCAAAGTTAAACCTCGTTTAATATACATCCCTTTTTTTGGTCCCTCAAATGTTACACCACATTCTGGACTTTCATACATCCTTCCAGTGTAAATATAAGCGATAATTTGATCCATAATATCTGCAGAAAAATTAAAATATTAGTAAAAATACATACAACTTATTTAAACTACAAAATATTTCAATCATAAATAACATTTTAAAACTCAACTTAACAGGAGCAAAGAACCAACCAGACTGATTTAGTGGATAAATAACAAATACAGTAACAAAAACAACAAATGAAGTAGAGATTTCGATGAGATTAAATAGAGCGGAAAAGGGGTATATATACTACAAGAGTCTCCATCACCTATAGCGACATTTGCATAAATTATTTAATAAAAATTTAAAAAATTTCAAGTCGTTATGGGCCATAGCTCCAGTTAAAAAATATATATATTATTTTATAAATACAAAAATTGTTTACAAATTTATAAAAAAATTAACAGATAAAAGGGAAAATAAAAATTCATATAATATAAAATGTAAATTTCAAAAAATAAGTAATATAATGTAAAAAAATAATTCATAAACGAAAAAAAAATTAAAATTTGGGGCGCTATGGGCCACAGCTCCACTCAGGCGCTGTAGCCCACAGCGCCAGTTAAGGAAAATATATATATTATTTTATAAATACAAAATTGTTTACAAATTTATAAAAAATTAACAGATAAAAGGGAAAATAAAAATTCATATAATATAAAATGTAAATTTCAAAAAATAAGTAATATAATGTAAAAAAATAATTCATAAATAAAAAAAAAAAATTAAAATTTGGGACGCTATGGGCCACAGCTCCACTCAGGCGCTGTAGCCCACAGCGCCAGTTAAGGAAAATATATATATTATTTTATAAATACAAAAATTGTTTACAAATTTATCAAAAATAAACAGATAAAAGGGAAAATAAAAATTCATTTAATATAAAATGTAAATTTCAAAAAATAAGTAATATAATGTAAAAAAATAATTCCTAAACGAAAAAAAAAAAATTAAAATTTGGGGCGCTATGGGCCACAGCTCCACTCAGGCGCTGTAGCCAATAGCGCCAGTTAAGGAAAATATATATATTATTTTATAAATACAAAAATTGTTTACAAATTTATCAAAAATCAACAGATAAAAGGGAAAAAATTAATTCATATAATATAAAATGTAAATTTGAAAAAAAATAAGTAATATAATGTAAAAAAATAATTTAAAAACGAAAAAAAAAAATTAAAATCTGGGGCGCTATGGGCCACAGCTCCACTCAGGCGCTGTGGCCCATAGCGCCAGTTAAGGAAAATATATATATTATTTTATAAATACAAAAATTGTTTACAAATTTATAAAAAAAATTAACAGATAAAAGGGAATAAAATAATTCAAATAATAAATAATGTAAATTTGAAAAAAGAAGTAAATATAATGTAAAAAAATTATTTAAAAACGAATAAAAAAAAAAATTGGGGCGCTATGGCCCATAGCTCCTTTAGGGCGCTATGGGCCACAGCGTCAGTTTAAAAAAAATACATATTATTTATTTAAAATTACTTTTTTATAAAAATTTGTTTTCTTTTTATAATTATATAATAATAACTTTCAATTTATTATATTTATTCTACATTATTATTAATTTCGTATTTTTTTTTCTTTGCTTAGTGTCGCTATGGGCTATATAATTTTTTTTAGCCCATCAGGTGTGGTGCTTCAGCCTATAGCGACAGTGGTCCAGCCCAACCAAGCAAAAAAAAAAAAAAAGTCACGTGTCATGGGTGTCGCTATGGCCCCATAGCGACACCCATGCAAACAACCCCAAAGGTGTAAAATGTTTCAAAACAGCCCCATTTTGGTAATAAGTTTCTAAAACTGCCCCACAATGGTCGTTTAGCCGAAGCTGTAACGACCCGGCTGGTCACTACACTCACAGCCACAGCACACCGGAAACACTAGACAGAATAGAAAGAGTATATAAATATAGGATCTAGAATATAAATATATACAATGTTCCAATCCGACTAGAGTTAGAGTGTACAAACGAAATACAACCAAAGTAGCCAGATAGTGGCCCAACAAACAACATCCGCCAAACAAGACTCCTCCCTTTGCCAGCTGCAGACTTGCCACTATCTACAGTCTAACCCTGCTCTGCTCCCATACATAGTATGATCATCGCAGTCCAAACCACATGGAAACAACTAAGGGTAAGCTAGTGAAAAAGAAATAACATACATATATCTATATATGAATAGTAATTAGCCACCCCTATCAGCACATCAAATCAACACATCAATCAGCTTAACAAATTCAATTTAAAATATCACAACATTCGGCAATAACAACACACATCTCACATCATTAGCATACCACTCATCAACCATACAACATAACAGCAACAAAACATACAATGCGTCGTCACGCATATAAGTTAGTATTGGTCGCTTGTAATCGGTATAGGTCGACCGGGCCCCTATACCGTGGTCGCTTTGTACACGTGTACCTCGACCTTGCCCACACACGGGACCACTAAGACTTAGAGGAGAACAGCAAGTTACCACTCCAAAGGTCAGCTTCCTAGGGAGGGTTTTCAACAAATTGGGCTCCAAGAGCACCACAGCCACTCAATCCACACAATGGGATGAGGAAGTTTCGAAAACAACTCCTCTAGTCTTAGTGATCAACAACTCAGCCTTTCGGCCTACATCACCTCAGCCTTTCGGCCTACAACACCTCAGCCTTTCGGCCTACAACACCTCAGCCTTTCGGCCTACAACACCTCAGCCTTTCGGCCTACAATACCTCAGCCTTACGGCCTACAACACCTAATATCAACACACAGTATAACACAACTGTACAGCTCAACATATCAACTCACAACAGTATTCAACTGATACAGCTCAACAAAATCAACTTACGACAGCATACAACTGATACAACACAACATATCAACTTACAATAATTTACAACTGATACAACTCAACATCAACAAGCAGCGTTATCCACAAGTCATCAAATTATAATCAACAGCTTTTACTTGAACTCAACATAAACAACTTCTAACATCCATTAGTGAAGTCACATCTTCGCGCCTGGCGCACTCGTGGTTGCGCCCAGCGCAGTGCAACTAGAGAGCACCAGGGGGGCCAGCGCGCCCAGCGCAAGCACGCCCATGCCCGGCGGGACCCAGCCAGAGAGTTCAAGGCTCACTCGCGCCTGGCGCAATACCAATTGCGCCTAGTGCCCACAAGGCAAAGACTACCAAGGAGTCTCATGCCCAGCGCGACAAGGGCCGCGCTCAGCGCAGCACATCAAAATCAGCATCCAGTACAGCTAGGTAGTATACAACACAACTTACTACTCACAACTCAGCTCAGCACGACAATATACATATATATCCATTACAGCGTAGCATTTCATCATCAACAACATAAAACAACATGATCAACAATTTCACAATGTATGACATGTTCAATACATAGTACGACCCAATCCTCTTATTTACAACTCATCTATCTTGTCAAATTACCCACCCAAACAACACCAATCAACCTAAGTACTTAGAACAACTTTCAACCTAACCAAATCACTAAATGTGAAATGGCAACCTTCACAGAAATCAGCACATTAGGAGTTATACTACTCCTACCACACTCATCCTTATCTCATATGAAAGATAAAAAGATTTCCTACAACCCTCATGAAGACACAAAGTCCTAATTCTTTCATCCACCTTGTTAAAAATTCTAAAAACCGCAACAGCTATAACAAATGCTGGCGGATTGACCCCTCTCCACTAAAATAGCCATATCTGGAGTTCTAAAACTCTTTTTTGAGTGATTCCAACGTCATTGGAAAGCTAACATCCAAGGCTACAACTTTCATGAAGACTATAAAGTCAAATTCTGAAAATCAAATTCGCGCCCGGTGCAAATCTCAACCAGAGACCTACAGAGGTCTATTGAGCCCGGCGCGGTTCTCCCCGTGCCCGACACAATTCACCCAGAAATTACCCATTTCAAGTCGCGCCCAGCGCGAAGAACTGTGCCCGGCGCAAATTCAAACGGGAACCCTTACCTACTACGAAAATTTCATCAAAACCTGCGAAAACCAACATAAATCCCACATGCAAACCATCCAAAGTATCACATTTTCATCAATCGTCAAGAAAAACCCCTCATTTTCAACATGCAACCATTAAATCAAGAAAACCCCAAATTTTCACCCAAACCCCGAAAAAAACCGAAAACAAATTTCTTCAATCTCAGCCCAAAATCAACGAATCATCAGTCCACAAATGAGTGTATGAACTCACTTTCAACAAATCATAGCCAAAACTAGCTTCCCTTACCTCGGTGAAGAAATCCGAGCTACGGGAAGATGGAAACGGAGACGGAGACGAAGAAGTGCTCGAACGAAAGAGGAGGAAGAAAAGGAACGTTCGAAATCACAGCAAGTCCCAGCCTTACGGTTCAGCACCTTCCAACCAAAGCCACCACAAGGAGAGAAATCAGCCACAAGGAAAAGAAAGAAAAGGAAAAATGAGAGCTCTTGAGTGAGGGAGAAGAGAGTTGGGAAAAAGAAAATGGAATGGGGCCTCACAGAAGCTATAATTGAAATTGGAATTGCTAACATTCTTAATATTTTTTTACAAATTTGGATACTTGATGTTGTTGGGATACAAACAAGTCCCACATTGATAAAATATGATAAAAAATAACAACTTATATAATACAAACATACTTCAATAATGGTCATCACCCAAAAGGCCTCTCATCATTGTGGAGTATGTTTGTGTAATAACCTTATAAAAATAACTCATAAAATATCCTCTCAGACAAATACCATAAAAATAACTCCATCAGTGGTATCAGAGCCGCAGGTTGGATTCGGTGACAACCAATAACCCTATAACCCCTCATAACTCATAAAATATAATGTGCTATATAAAGACAGATTTCGCTGCATGAAAGGTTAGGTCCCTTGTTTGAGAGGAGGATTGTTGGGATACAAACAAGTCCCACATGGATAAAATATGATAAAAAATAACAACTTATATAATACAAACATACTTCAATAATTGAGAGGCCTTTTGGGTGATGACCAAAAGCAAAACCGTGAGGGCTAAGGCCCAAAGCGGACAATATCTCATCATTGTGGAGTATGTTTGTGTAATAACCTTATAAAAATAACTCATAAAATATCCTCTCAGACAAATACCATAAAATAACCCTATCAGATGTCATTCGTTTTTCACTATCAAAGAATGTCAAAAGTATTACTCATAGTCAAAACTTTTTCTTCCAAGTGGAGTTCTATTTCAGACTTTGTTTATGTTTCAATTGCATCATTTACAAAATGAACCATAGTCACTAAGAAAATTTTTAATATTTAGATTATCCAAGTTTGACTCATTAACATTTGTTTGTGAAGTTGAGAAATTTACTATTCTCTTAGCTTTAGTTTGATACTTTTCAAATAATGAGTAGCATAATTTTTTTATATTATTAATTTCAATTGAAGATGAACTACCATAAAGTTTAGAAAAAAAGTACTCTAACAACTTCAACTTGTATCTTGGATCTAAATTTATTTGAATTAAAAAGTAGATGTAGCTAGTTTATATAATTTAAAGTTAAGATTTCCGATTCATTTTATTTTATTTTATTTTTTTATAGTTTTTAAGATGGTGGGATAAAATGACATTCTTAATACTACTGAAGAGAATCTCAATAATATTTTAGAACTGTGAGCAGAGACTTGTGTAGAAAATTATTGTACAAGTGACTTATATAGAAGATTATTCCACAGGTCTGAATTGCAAACAATTTCACTTATGTAGAAAATTATTGCACAAAAAGCTTATATAGAAGATTACTGCACAAGTCTAAATTGCAAATAATTTCGCTTATAATTATGTTTCATAAGGCCTTAATGTAGTCAATTTTTGTTAAAGAACTTTACTGATGACCTTTATTAGTATTTCTCCTTTCAATTAATTACATTTTTTTATCTACAAAATTTGAATTTGAGACTTTCCTTACGAGAATTAAGTCTAATTCTACTCAAACATGGTTTAAACCTCCATCCCGTAAAAATGCTCAAATATGGATCCAATTCGGAATAAATTTCAAAAATCAAGCAGAATGAATTGTGAAATAATCGAATTAAATTTTAAACAAAATATTTTTGAACTGGATTGGATTATAAAATTACTAAACAATTCATACTTTTATAAGTAGAAATTCATGAAATCACTATACTAATTTATTTCCTTTATATTCTCATTATTTAATTATATATTGTTACTTGTTGGGATGTAATGAGTTATATTTCAATATTTATTTTTTTTAAAGAAATTTAAGACTATTTTAACTAATATTTATAATTTAGATGTAATATATGATATTTAAATTAATATTTATTATGATTAAGACTCGTTTTAGATTTTCCTTATTATTAATGGATTGTTTAGAGATAGAAATATAAACATGAGTTATCCAATTCAACCTAATTAGAACCTACTTCAATTGAATTACATTCAATATGATCTTATATTAAAATTGATTATATGTTATTTATGTTAGAATGAAACCCCAAATTCATTTTTGAGAAATTCAGGATAGGTCACATTACTCCTTAATAAACAAAATTTCTACAGTAATTCTTCAAAATTATAAAAAGTTATTAATTATATTAATTCTTAAACATTGAATGCATTAGCCTCTTAAAACGATTTAATGATACCCATATATATTTTTTTAAGGAAATGTAAAAGTTTTAGATTGTTAAAGATGTGTCTGGTGTCCAATTTTTGGTGGACGATACTTGGAGTCTAGGTTTAGAAACTAAACTTGGGGCAGATTTCCTAACCATGGTTACCTATTCATTTATAAAATAAAAAAAAAAAAAGAAAAAAAGAAGAAAAAAAAGAAGGAGAATAAGGTAGCCATGGCTTTTGTTCAAGGACAGCCCATATAAGGTGAATGATCAATCCCACTCTAGGCCCAATGATTTCATGCCATTCTAACAACTACTAAAATGGAGAACTTGAGGGGAGGGTGTGATTTTCTTTTTTTAGCTACAGGTAAAATGTACGAGAACAATATTCAAATTTTAGGTTGTAACATCCATGAGGTGTCGTCTTCAAATTATATAGGTCTAAGAGAAAATAATAGATAAGTTTTCCTTGTAAGTACACCACTAAAAAAATTGTTATTTTTTTACGAATTTTTCTTCAAAAAAATATTCACAAATTTTTTTTTGCAAAATTTCTTGCTAAAAAATTATTAAGAAGCTTTCTTGGAAATTTTTTTCGCAAGAAATTTTGTAGGAAAATTTCTTGTGAATTTACATATTATCCACAAAAGTATTACCTATAAATAAAAATTCGCAAAAAAAATCACATGAATAAGAGAAATTTTAGTAGTAGTAGCAATAGAAATAAGTTAGATTAATTATTTCTCAAAAGTTTATGATTTAATCTACATTAAATTAGACTAAGTAAATTAGATCAAAATTATTGAGAGAAATTAACTCAACCAAGTAAATTAGATCAAAACTATTGAGAGAGGCTAACTCAATTAGTTGAGCACTACGTAAGTTGTTATTGAATTTTTTAGTATTTAATTTGATTTTGATAAATCTAAAAAAAAATTAATTCAAGACTTTTATACAAGTTTATTTAGTTAAAATTCATATTTTAGAATATTTAAAAAGTTTATTAAGCTTATATTCAATGAAAATTAATTTCGAGAATTAAATACAAATAATTTTTTAAGTAGAACTCGAAATCTTCCAAAATTATGTGGATTTTTTTTATTAGAATAAATTACCTATTAGTTTTCAACTTGAGAGTGTGGGAAAAGTTAAAATTACAATTTGTATGTGATCAAGATTTCAAGAAATGCAAAAAATAATTAGAGTTTGAGTTTCAAGAAGAAATTGAGAAGTATATTGATTGCAATGTAAATAAGAAAATAGAAATTAAGAAGTGAAAAGTTTAAGTTTGGAAGAGAACAAGTATGAGAAAGAAAATGCAAACAAATATAAATTATTAGAATTGAAATAGTGATTAAAAATAATATTGTAACATGTTGATTCGTAAGTATCGTTATGACTTAATATATGTAAAGTATTTACAAGTTCTAATAATCCTTATTACATGGTGCAAACTACTATTTATAAATACAAATCCTAACTATCTATAATTATCAATAACTACCCTTTCATTCTTTACCATTGATGACTTTTGTCTTCATTTTTATTATTGATGACTTTCTATGATCTTGATTCTCTAAGTTTTCAAATTTCTATCATAGCTTTATCGGAGTGAAATGGATTGAAAGATAATATTTTGATACTTGTTCAAAATAAAATATTTATTTTGAGCAAAATACCCTTAAAAAATCATTTTTTGATATCATTGAAAAATAAAAGTGATGATAACAACTTAACAAACCAATCTAATTGAATAAATTTAAATATTAATTAAATTTTATTATATATATATATATATTAATTGAATTATTTTTTTAATAAACCACGATGATTGTGATTCATAAAAATAAACATCTCAAGAATAGGTTGAATTAAATAATTTTTCCCATAAATGTTGTTTGAATAAAAAAACTATTCATTGTCAAATATTTTCTCTTTACTTTTCCTTTGTCTTTCAACCATATATACACAGTTGAAAGTTAACTCTTGTCTCATATAATACTATTCAAATTCCACTCGCCAATTATTTGACCTTTTCGTTTCATCTTTAACTTAATTAGGGTAGTAGTTTAGGTCAAGTAAAGTGATATATGGTACGATAATGTTTGAAACCCGCACTACCTAAATTAATCATGACAATATGGGAAGAACTGAATTGATATAGGGCCATATTTAGTTCGTCCAAATAAAATAAAATAAAAAATTAACTGGAAAGTAAAATATAATTTTTTAATTAAAAAAGTGAGAATCATTAGCAACAGGAAAGAAAATTACAAAATATGTCATATTATGATTTAACATGCATGTTCTCAATTACATGATTTTTTTTCTTCTTAATTATATATTAATGCAAAAAATTTATTATGAAAAATAATGACTAATCTTTATTAGAGACTATAACTGCATATAAAGTGAATATTCTCCTTTTAACATACTCTATAATTCATACCCAAAATTAGATTTCAAATTTTGAACAATTTGATTAAAAGACACAAGTCATTACTTCTTATACCAACAAATATTAATATTCTCAATTACATGATAACAGAGAACAATGTTGATAGATAGAGGTGTTAATATGTTCCATGATTAGTTAGAAATATAATGAAATCAATCCTTATAGAACATGAGCAATCTTTTTCTTCTAAAGTTATTATTTGAAATTGAGTTACATTCAAATTAATTAATTAATATTAATATGGTATAAAATCGATTAAAAATCTTATTTGGTCTCTTATAATATTTTTTTGTTTCAATTTAGTCCCACTTTAATTTTTGGTTTTAATTTGGTCCCTAATAATTTAAATTATTGCAATTTAGGATTTTCGTCCAAATGATTTAAACGGAGTTAACTCTTAGCTAGATGGATGTCAGGTGGATGCCACGTAGATGCCACCTAGATGCGTAGGTGGATGCCAAATTTCTTGAATACAACTGGAACCAGAACGGCCCGTTCTGAAACCAGAACGGCCCGTTCTGGTTGCACTCTTGGTGTGTTAATTTTGTACCTGGAATGGGCCGTTCCAGATGCAAAATTAACACACCAATAGTGTAACCAGAATGGGTCGTTCTAGTTTCAGAACGGGCCGTTCTGGTATTATATTTCACGGTTGAGAATCGTGCAAGGAAAAAGACCCAAGGTACAAAACATTTCAAACACTAGATTTGGTAATATTGTCAATGGGGATTGATAACTTCAATTGCTAAATATTTGAGCTATACACTGTATCATTAAGGACGATACAATGTATCACTAAGGACAATGGTAGCAAGTTTTATTTCATTGCTACTCAAACTGGAGTGAACCACTTCCTACCAAATTGACACTATACAGTCAAGGATGAAATGAAACGGTGTTTCCCCTTGAAGTCATTGACGATGTACCCCAACAATAACAACTTGTTCTTAAGGAGGTACAACCTAAATTTTTGTGGTTTAGGGTTTCCCTTCAGCGTTACCCAAATGATTTTCTTTCTCAGTAATTTCTTTGAACTTTTTTAGTATATGTTATGTTCTGAAATTTTGTTTTCAATTTCTGAACCATGTTTCTATCTTTGAATTTATGATATGTTATGAATTTTTATTTTCAATTTTGAATCACATTGCGGCATTTTGGTCAACGCATGCATGAAGTTGGCGTTCTGGAACGGGCCGTTCTAAATCCAGAACGGCCTGTTCTAACACCAGAACGGCCCGTTCTGGTTTCAGAACGGTCTGTTCTGCTGCACTCATGGTGTGTTAAATTTGCATTTGGAACGGCCCGTTCCAGTGTCAAAATTAACACATAACATGTGCAAGCTGAATGGGCCGTTCTGGTTCCAGGTGTATTAATGAAATTTGACATCCATCGATGCATCTACGTGGCATCCACCTGGCATCCATGTGGCCAACAGTTAACTCCGTTTAAATCATTTGGACGAAAATCCTAAATTGCAATAATTTAAATTATTAGGGACCAAATTGAAACTAAAAATTAAAGTGGGACTAAATTGAAACAAAAAAATATTATAAGAGACTAAATTAGGGTTTTAACCTATAAAATCAAATTAATTTTGATGTTCAACTACTCACAAATATGTCCAATACAATCTTTTATGCTTTAGGAGTCTAGCAAACTTTTACACATATAGTAACTATCTTATTTAATAGAGGATAATGATGGATAATAGAATAGAATGATAAGTAACAGAAAAATCATCTTATCTCAGAAAACTGAATTTGTTATAGGCTGTTACTTTGTTGCAGTCTTATCAAGTCATTAGGTTTGCTTGTATAAATATAGGCACACTTGTAACTCTGATTCATCAATCAATAAATACCATATACTTAATTCTAATATGGCATCAGAGCGGGACAATCCCGTGACCAATACCGAGGTGGAAGACGAGTCGGAGAAGAAAATTCATACCTCCAACGACCGCAAATCTGCATCTATTATCACACCAAATTCACCCTTCTATCTTAGTCCCTTGGATAATCCAGGAACACCCCTTGTTGCTGTGTTGCTGAATGGAGACAACTATCGTACCTGGGCACGTTCCATGAGAATGGCCTTACGTGCGAAGACAAAGTTGGGCTTCATTGATGGAAGCATCAAGAGACCAACATCACATAAGGAAGATTACCTGAATTGGGAGGAGGCAGACTCGATGGTGATGGCTTGGATCATCAACTCCACCAATCCGAGCCTACATGGGAGTATCTCACATGCTGCCACTACAAGAGACGTGTGGCATGATCTTGAAGAATGCTTCGCACAAACCAATGTCGTATTCATCAACTAGGGCGTTCACTATGCTTGATGGAACAAGAACCAGACATTAGCGTGACAAAATTTTACAGCAAGTTCAAGACTTTTATTGATGAACTGAATGAACAACAACCATTACCAGAATGCACCTGCGGAGCTTCTAAGGAACTAAGCCAAAGGGAAGAGGATCATGGTGTCCACTTATTTCTTGGAAGTCTTGACAATGAACGGTTTGCTCATGTTAAAGCCACCATCCTTAACATAGATCCTTTACCCTCACTTCGACGCACCTTTAATTTTATTTTGAGGAAAGAAGCGCGATTCACAGCAGAAAAAGAAAGGAATAACAAAGTTGAGTCGGGATCAACGTTCTATTCATTCCGCACCAACAAGTAGAAAGGGCAAGATGGGTCCAAGCTAAAGTGTGATCACTATGGCAAGGTTGGGCACACCAAGTCAAAGTGCTTTGAACTAGTTGGGTACCCACCCAATTGGAACACTTGGATGTCATGGAGAGGTCCTAATAGAACTGGATGATAGCCCACTAGAGGACAGCCCACAACACATCTTTCCCATGTGAATGAGAATCACGAAAGGGTAGACAACACACAAGAAATTGCAACGGGACATGCATTGTGTGGAACTTATGTGAAGAGAAATGCTAAATAGCATGAAATTATAGCCGGTAATGACAAAATATTTGGAGATCAACAATGGGTCTTGGATAGTGGTGTCTCACACCACATGACACCATTGTTTTCACTTCTAAAGGGAGTTAAAAATCTTGAAAAGTCATTCTATATCACTATACCCACAGGGAACATAGTGTTGGTTGAAAAGACAGGGTTTATTGATCTCAATGAAGATATCAAATTGAATAATGTTTTATTTGTACCTAATTTTAGTTGTAACTTGATATCTATTCATCAGTTGACAAATGATCTAAATTGTACAGTGACTTACCATGTTAATTATTGTGTGATACAGGACCGAACCACGAAGAGGACGATTGGATCAGGTGATCTGCATGATGGGGTTTATGTACTGAAAAGGACAACACAAGGAACATCTCTAGCAGTAGTTCGGAGGGATGCAACCACTCTTTGGCATGCAAGGATGGGACACCCTTCAGCTAAAACTCTACAATGCCTTTCTCGTTTACTTAAATGTAGTTTTGATTTTAATAAAGTTGATTGTTGTGATATTTGTCACAAGTCCAAACAATGTAGGCTTCCTTTTAACCAAAGTGATAATAAAGCTATGGAATCTTTTGCTCTCATACATTGTGATTTATGGGGGAGGTATCGTACTGCATCACACACAGGTTCACATTATTTTCTCACCATTGTTGATGACTTCACATGTGGGACATGGGCTTACTTATTAAAAGAAAAAAACAGAAGTTGTTGGCATCTTGATGAGGTTTTGCAATATGGTAAAAACACAATTTAACACTAAGGTAAAAAGGTTTCGAAGTGATTACGAGACTGAATTTACTAATGCTGCGATCTAACAATTTTTCCAGCAAGAGGGAATTATGCATGAAACATCTTGTGTGGGGACACCTCAACAAAACGAACGTGTAGAGAGGAAACATAGGCAATTCTTAATGTCGCAAGGGCATGAAGATTTCAAGCCAATCTCCCTATATCCTTTTCGGGAGAATGTGTATTGACCGCCACCTACATCATCAACAGAACGCCTACTATGGCTAATGAAGGACTCACTCCCTATGAATTATTGTTTAGAAGATCACCATCTTATGACCTTTTAAAGGTGTTTGGATGTCTATGTTATGTGAAGTGTTCCTCCAAACAACAAGACAAATTTGACCTGAGAGCTGAAAGATGTATGTTCGTGGGTTACTCACAAGGACAAAAAGGATGGAAAATATACAACTTAAAGACATGTGAGTTCTCTATTTCTCGCGATGTTATTTTTTCTGAGAATGTTTTTCCTTATGTCTTGTGTGAAAGAGATCCTATAGTAGATCCTCCGTTGACTATATTTCATGATGTGTCTCACTCGATTGAAGAAGAAAATTCTGAAAATAAGCATGATGAGAAAGAAAAAGAAAATTCATCTAATTTTCACAATGATGAACAAGGATCTTTTGGCCCAAAAGAAAATGTTCAAAGTGAGGGGGAGCATTACACGCCTACTAAGACAACACAGCTTGCACCATGAACGCGTCAGCCACCAAGTTATCTCAAAGACTATTATTGCCACAAAGCCATTAAAACCCCTTCATGCAAATTATTGGGTTCCTCAACCTCTTCAGGTATGGTCTATCCTATCTCACGATATGTAAGCTATGATCATTTCTCACAAAAACATCAAGCTTATATTGCAGCTATCTCATGTTATATGGAGCCAAAGTCATACCTCCAAGCTGTCCATAAACCGGCATGGCGAGAAGCCATGGCACAAGAACTCAAAGCATTGGATGATAATAAGACTTGGGAGCTCATGCTATTACCTAAAGGGAAGAAGGTTATTGGATGCATGTGGGTGTATAAAATCAAATAGTAGTCGACAAGTGAGATTGACAGGCACAAGGGACGACTCGTTGTGATGGGTTACACGCAAGTTAAAGGTGAAGACTTCAACGAAACTTTTGCACCAGTAGCAAAAATGACCACATTTTGATGCTTGCTCACGGTTGCAATAGCTAGAGGATGGGGACTCCACCAAATGGATGTTAGTAACGCATTCTTGCATGGTGAACTAGACGAAGAGGTCTACATGGAGGTGCCACAAGGGTATGAGACTCCCAAAGAAGGCATGGTTTGTCACTTAAAGAAATCCTTATACGGTTTACGACAAGCTTCACGAAATTGGTATTATAAGCTCTCACAGGCACTCATAAAATATGGGTTTCAAGAATGTCATGCAGATCATAGTCTTTTCATCTATTCACATGATGACATTTACTTGGCTGTTCTAGTCTATGTTGGTGATCTTGTCATTACCGGGAATAATGCGGATGCATGCCACAGGTTTAACAATATTTGAGCGAGAATTTTCATTGAGAGATCTTGGTCCACTTAAGTACTTTCTTGGTTTGGAGCTTGCTCGTGGAACTTCTGGTTTGTTTATGTGTCAACGAAAGTATACCTTAGACATCTTAAACGAGTGTGGTATGCTTGCATGTAAACCTTCTCCTTTTCCATTGGAAAAAAATCACAAATTGGCACTTGATTCAGGAACTCTTTATTCGGATCCTTCTCGCTATTGTCGGCTTGTTGGGCGCCTCATATACTTAACCATCACGCGTCCAAAGATCACTTATTCAACGCACGTCTTAAGTCAGTTTATGCAAGAGCCAAAACAAGGCCACTGGGATGCTGCAATGCATGTCTTACGGTAATTGAAGTCTTCACCAGGCAGTGGCATTATTCTTCCAAGTAAAAATGACCTCCAACTTGTTGCTTTTTGTGACTCAGATTGGGCCTCTTGTTTATTAACCCGTAGATCTATTTCTGGATACTTGATGAAGCTTGGTTCAGCTCTTGTATCATGGAAAACAAAAAAAGCAAACCACTGTGTCCAGATCTTCCAGCAAAGTGGAATATCGTTCTATGGCTCATGCAACAAGTGAGATTTTGTGGCTACGAAACTTACTGTCATGCTTGCAAGTTAAGTGTGATTCTCCTCCAACTCTTTACTGTGATAACCAAGCAACACTTCATCTTACAACTAACCCAGTCTACCATGAAACAACTAAACACATTGAAGTGGATTGTCACTTTATTCAGGAGCATCTACAAGCGAGAGTAATATCCACAACTTATGTGTCAACTAAACAACAACCAGCTGACATATTCGCAAAGTCTTTGGTTGGAAATTAGTTCAAGGAGTTGACAGTCAAGTCGGATGTTCATTATATGCACACTCCAACTTGAGGGGGAGTAATAGAGGATAATAATAGATAATAGAATAGAATGATAAGTAACAGAAAAATTATCTTATCCAAGAAAACTGAATTTGTTACGAGTTATTACTTTGTTGCAGTCTTATCAAGTCGTTAAGTTTGCTTGTATAAATATAGGCACACTTATAACTCTGATTCATCAATTAATAAATACCATATACTCAATTCTAATATTATTAGTGTAGGGTACTTATTAATTTTATCATAACTAATCTTTCTTTAAAAAAAATTGACCGGTGACATTTAGTGAAACCTTCTCCTTCAATTGTTTTTAATAGGATACTCCTCGCAATATTACATTTTTTCTATTTAATTTGAAATCTTATCTAAAAAGAATTCTATTTCTTCATATTTGCCACTTGTTGGTAAGTATACTTATTTTTAATTTTATAAGAGTTAAACAGTTTTCACAATTATTTATTGCTATTTGAGTTATAAAAAAAAAAAGGCACAATAATGTAGGAATTAATAATTTTTTAACCGACTTGGTGACAAATTTGTAGTAACGATGTTCTGTCATAAACGCGTAGGTGAACGTTGATCCATAGTAATGGTTTGCCAAATGAGTAAAACTACATATAGCTGGAAACAACCTCATCAGGAAAGAGGAAGAATGAAAGAAAATTGAAGACAGAGACAGAGAGCAAAAACAGTTAACTTGGGAACAGCTTCGTACGCGCTATCATTCATGAACAACTTGTCGTGAGTGCCATCCTAGTAATTATGCCCAATGGTGTCTTTGTGTCGGTGCCCCTGTGTATGGCACATACCTAAACATCCATCGTTTTGATTTATTATAGTTCACTATGAATCACAAGCAAAATAGAACAACACGATCCTAGATAGAGCATTGTCATAGTGTAAGAAGATATAAAAAGAAAGAAAACCTAATATAGTTTATGTTCTGCATGTGAGATCTCACCAATAATTCGTAAGTTTGAGTAGCATTAAACTCATTTTTCTTAAATAAAGTCTTAATTAGATTCGAATTTAATGTATGAAATAAAATGTTTAAAAAGAAAAAAATTATTAGAAACCCCTAATTAAGTTCTTTAATATAAATTAGTCATCAATCAAACTAATAAATATTTCATAACTATAACATGATTAAAAAAAAATCTTATGAAATCTTGTAACATTCAAACGGTTTTTTTTTTTTAAAATAAAATCTTTTACTTGTATAGCCTTCTAGACCAAAGCATGTGTCATGATTAGCATTTTAGACTTTTAAAATAATTTATCACAAAAAAAAATTATCGTTTTAATTTTTAACATTTTCACATTGGACTTGCCTCTACTAGTCTAGTCTTTCTTTAAAAAAAAAACTATTTTTTCTTATAAACATACGAATATTAACATATTAATATATATATTTTATATTAATAAACTATTCCATTAATATTTGTGAAACAATTATGCCATTAATATAAAATATTAATTTATGCTGTTTATATATCAAATATTAGTATATTATTTGTATAAAGGTAAACTATTCCATTAATATTTGTGAAAAAATATTAACTCGTGGTAAATAAGTCTTTAATTTATTTGAGAATTTTTAAATACGTTTCTAAACTAAATTCATTTTGTTAGGTCCCTAAACTGAAAAATAAGTCCATGATGTTGGTTTTTGCAAGTTTGAAAATGCTACAAAATGATCATTTGAAGTGGTTTTAAAAATCTTAGAAACTCAATTAAAAATAATTACAATATCAAAGACTCAATTTAAAAAATTACTTTAAAAACTTATTTAAATTTTTTCAAATAGTTTAGGGATCTACTTAATTGTTAATTTAACCTAGTATAAATTTTCAATAGTAATTTAATTTATTTAGACAGACTTTTTTTGATGAACCGTAGACAAAGACTATACCAACAAAGGCAGTATAATGATATTTTTATGATATATTTTTCTGCCAAAAACAAAGAACTTAAAAAGAGTAGTGATAGGAAAAAAAAAAAAAAAAAAAGGACACAGAATAACCTTCATTGGTTTGACACTCAATAACATGGACTTTAAGGCTTCCAAGGACAATAGTTTTTTGACGGACTATCTTTTGATTTGACTTTTCTGATAAACAAGATTAAAAGTCTTTCATGGTCATGATTTGTTTTTAAATGAGGTGAAAATAGTTGTCTTTTATTTAGACTCGTACGTGAATCCTGTACTTTGTTAGACAAGTCTTATGGTTTGCTGCATGCTTCATATATTTATTTATTTATTCTTTAAAAAATCCACTAATTAGATGGGTATTATAAAAATTAATTAATTTACTATTTCGACGGTGATATGATGTAAAAGAGAAGCAATATATTTTTAATTAATAGGATCTACTTATCATTCACATGATCAATGTCACTGTTTTTGTTTTCACAAAGACGCGAATAAAATTTGAATTTAGAATTTAGAATTTTGTACGTTTATGTGTAAATAAATAATTTATTAAATAAGATCATTTTATTATATTGCATGCAGTAAACTTGTTGTATTATACTATTTAGGGTTATTTTTGTTGTATAGAATAGAAAAATGGTTTCTAAAAAGCTTATTATATTTTGTTGCTTTCTTAAGAGACAATTTCGATTCCAATGAAAAATTATCACAGCACATTGTTTTATGTAAAACCGGGTTCTTTTCGATCGCAATACTCCAAACCACTTGGTACTGATTAAGAAGGAGCTGTTCTAAATATTTATATAGAAACAACGTAGGATTTTGACTTTACTATTGCTGCAAAAGGGGAAATCTAGTTAACTCTTAGGACAAGACTTTGATGTTTGAAAATTTTTCTCATTTTCAACTTAATTTGAGATCAGAAGAGAAGCAAAAAAGAAAAATCCATGTATATATATATTGTTTAATTTTCAATTCAAACAATTATAATTAATAAATATGTGTGAACCAGAAGGCATACAAACATGGATAGCTACTATTATTTTGTATTAAAAATAAAAATTATATCCTGTATCCTTTCACCTCATTATTTTATTTACCAATCTCTTCTTTTTATCTTATTACATCTATTATTTTCTCTATTTATATCTTCTTTCCAATATTACAATATCCGTGTTGGGGGTGTAAGCTTATAAATTTGAAAATTACCCATGAAGAGAATGAATGATGGTACTTAAACAGAAAACATAGTGGAAACGTACTCTAGTTACACACCTGATGTTAAAATTTCAACTTGTGTGTACAGAAATAGAGGCTGAATTTCTTGCAAAACAATTTGTCTTCCATCCATGAACTCAGTTTTGTCTTATTAAAAATTATAGAAGAAAATTACGGAGAAAGTGTTGTTGTTATAAAAAAAATATCTAAATAGGTTGAGATGATGATTGTATATACAAATTGCTCTAATTAGGAAAATGTTCGTTATAGTATGAGATAAAAAGATACAAAATATACGTGGCAATTATATTTGAAAAAAACCATTTATTTTCAACTCGCTATGCATGTGAACGTTGACGCTTATTATATTGTTTTGTCATAATATTTGTACTAAATGACGTAATTGTTGTAAGATATATTACATCACCTTATTCAGCCTCGTATATGGATTTAGGAATTGATTGGGTCAGAAAATTAATATATTTGACTGTTTAGTAAATTTAATTAGTCGATATGTAACTGCTAAGTCACAGGAAGTACAGGGAATTCAACAATCTAAGTCAGAGTTCATGACATTCTCATTGGAATGATATATGTATATATATATATATATATTGTTTGTCATTGTATATAACTATATTAGATATTTAACTTTTTTATTTTATTTTTTCTGGCCCATCACCTTAATAACTTAGGAAAATGAATATAATTCTAACATACGTATGGTGAAATCCAAATACAAGTTTATGAATGACTTTTTGGAATTTCAATTCGTTACAAGATACTGTTTGCTCTTGAATTAATTAAGCATGTCGTATACGTAACTAACACTCATGCATTCGTTAAGAAACAAGTAATTCATCGATCTAATTATAATTCGCTTGATCCATCATTAAATCTAAAAGCTACATAGAATAAGCAAACACAAACGTACGAAAATATTATCGAGAAATCAATATAGTATATATGATGTTTATCTTCTCATTGATATATGGACTTTTTTTTTTTCTTTTTGGTATTGCGATCTAAGTTAAATTTGAGTCACTTTCACTAATGTAAATTTTCAAACTGTAGCCTACCCACACCACGCATCGTATGTTTTCTTCTGCTAAATCGATGCTTGAAATTATATACATAATGGATTATTGCACCATAATTAACCATAGTAAAGCTATAATATATTTCTGATTTTCTTCAGTGATACCTTAATTAATTTTAATTGGTTAGCCTCATTCTAGCTCCAGCTTTTCCCTAGGGAGAAACAGCACATTAACTTTTGAACTGTTATCTTCATAATTATTGTAGTATAGTCTATTTGGATCAATTTCTTATGAATATTTCTAGGAAAGAAAATAAGAAATGTTTTTTTTTTTAAATTAAAACTAAACACACACACATATATATATAAGTTAAAACCAAGATTTTTGATAAATTAATATGCGAAAGAACTTTTATAAATAAATTTATGTATAAGCTAATTTTAATTTTGGAGAAGGTTATTTTATTTTTCATTATTATTTTTCTCCTAAAACAGTTTATGAAGAAGTTTGTTCAAGTATATACTTTAAGTTTGAATTGTGTAATAAATTTAATTTACATTTTGTATGCATACTTGGGTGTTTTAAATTATATACAGGGTTAACATTATGATAATAAGTTAAATTAACAATTTTGGTAAATGATCAATTTTTGAAAGGAATTACAATTAATAGATGAAATATAAGAAAAATGAATTATAAGCGAACATTCAAAAAATTATACACACTTGTTGAGTTGTTTCTATAACTTGAAACCACACAAGAATGTTTGATATTAATATATAAATAATTAGCTTTATCTACACTACACTACTTGCTAGTCTCAATTAGCCACACATGGCAACATTATCTAAGCATTAATTACCTCAATTATGTGTATGTGTTATTTTACTCTTGTATACCTATCGCAATATTGTATATATAATTGAATTTTATTATATATACTTACGAGCTAGCTTAATTCTTTCATTTATATTAGACCACAATTTTATCCATAAATGAATCCTTTTGAATTTCTTTACTATATGATAAGTGTTCAAGCTTAATTAGTTTTCCACATAATCTACATTTCTTCTTCTACCTTAACTATTTTCTCAACAGGAAAAAAAGTCAATTTAGCATGTGTGTTCATAACTAACACTGATGATTATTAAACATGATATAACATGCAGCTGAAATTTACTTATTAAAAGTCATAAGTTCATACCTAAGGCTGATCGATATCTTTCTCCAGCTCCCATTACATTTTAGCTTTTTCACGTGCACAGGTCAATGTCACTAACCCTTTGAAGACCTCTCGTGTGCATGCAAAACCATAATAGCTAGCTGTCAAAATGACCTCATATGGATGCAAAATCACAATTTGAGCTCTGAAATCTATCCTTATCAATTATGATGCAAAACCACAATTTTCTTTGTACCATCTTATTAAGAGGGTCATAGAACCAACAAGCGCTTTTATATACATAAATCGTTATGAATAAATTTAATTCCATTATATCTCTTACTATATATATATATATATATATATATTTCATCCACATAAAGAAAAAGATCATTATCTTTTTCATCGTTGAGCTGGTCAACCTCAACCTTTAAGACCATGAACTTGAAGATTACAACTTATCACTAGATCATAAAATTAACCCTATATTTCAGCTTTTGTTCCAAAGTATGTTGTTGGTACGAAAAGTAGTAACAAGTATATCTATAGTTCTCTCCTTTTGTTTTTGAATTGTACCGAAAGTGAAACCAACGGCACTTTGTGTGAAGTGAGCCATTTCAACAAATGCTCCATTAACCATAAAACTGTGCGTGTAAATTATATGGAGAGCCATTATGGCGAGCATTATCTTGCGGACAATGATATTGTGCCCGTTTTCAATTGTTTGTGTTGTTAGGTAATGTGAATTTGAACCATAGTGCTCACTATAGTTTATATATCCATCTACACCTACTACCAGAGAGAGTACTCTTTGAAACATTGTTAAATTTCTTTGGGGGACACACTCACACACGAGTTATATTGGTCTTCTCTCAATCATAACAGGGATAGTGCCTAGTTGTGTGACCAAAAACCATAATTACCATCGCCGAGTGCCACACACTAATAAAAGAAAGAAGAAAAAAAATGAAAGTAACAAAACAATTACTATGCATTGGCTAAATTAGAAAGCCTCAAGTGGGCAAACAAGAGGGAGAGATAAGAGCACAATAACTTGACAAAATCATAAGAAGTATACCATAAAGTTAATTTTTCTAAGAATTTGAGTTTCTAAGGACAAACCTCTATAATCTAGCTTCCTTTCATGAGAAGAAGAAGAAGAAACACATTAAAGTTGGCCACTTGGCTAGCTAGCTAACTACTAAACTACACCCCTTACCTTTTTTTCTTGGAGCCCACTATCTTTGTATTTTCTTGTGAACAGTGAAACACAGGTATCTGAAGTATAAATATCATCGAAGTGAGTTTTGCCTCAAGTCTTCTCTACTACATTTATTGCCTCTCTAGCTTGTTCAAAAGAGCTGTGATTAGAGCATCCCTCTTCTCAGCCCTAGCTTCTTCTCTAATCCTCCTTTGTTCCTCCCTTTCTCTCCATCTCTCTTCCATCATTATCCTCTCACTCTCCAACACCTCCATGGCTTGCCTCCACTCCATCTCCTTCAACCTCCTCTCATTTTCCCTTGCCTCAAATGCTTCCATCCATTGTGCTTCTATTTGAATCTGTTGCCTCATGAACTCCTCCAAAATCTCCTTTAAACTGTTCAAACTACTACTACCGCTGCCACCACCACCACTAGCTATCTTTGCCTTTTTCTTCTTTCTGCCACTACCAGCCTCAATACTCTCTTGATCATTGCCATATTCTTCTTCATCGGACGAGAGTGGCGTCGTCGTCTTTTTCTTCTTCGATCCACCCTCAGCTTCAGCCCACAACATTCTTTGCATCCTTGAGGTGAAAATCGCATTGAATTCGTTGTAAAATGGGAATTGCTGTCTCATCGCTTCTTGCTCCATTGTTTCAAATCCCTTCATATCTCAAAACAAAAAGAAAAAAGGTACCATTTAGTTTATATAAAAAAAAAAAATGGAATAACTACATCTTAGAACTTATATATCTCAAACACCCTCAAATTCTTAACTATTTTATTGAAGTTTATGAAACTCATGTTATTTTTGTAATCAACCCCCACCTTTATCATAATAGCAAAATGTTAATTTATGAGATTTGCTATGGTACTCAAAGAAATACAAGAGTTTAGATACAATTATTTCTTAAAATTAATAGTTGAAAGTGTTTGAACACGTAACAAGAGAGAGGAAGAGAGTTTTTCAATAGTAATATAGACAGATTTGAACTGTTCTTCACTATAGAATTTCTAGGATGAAGTGCTAAGGTGGTGATTTTTTCTTCTCAACATGCATGAATTTCTGATCAAACTCGGTCAAGATCACATATATAAAATATTTGAACTATTTCCACCCGCACCAATTTGAAGAAATCATGGACTTTATAATTTTATTTGATGAGTTTGATGAACATATAGAGAGATGAATAAAAACATACCTTATAGCGTGTAACAAGGTTTTTCCACTTGCACTTGCACTGTTCTGCACTTCTATGGTAACCCTTTTCCTTCATTCGGTTGGAAATCACTTCCCACAACTGCTTGTTCCTCTTTGTCTCCATAAAAGTCTGATCCAGCTCTGCGCGGATCAGGAGAAACTCCTTTGTCTCTTGGATGCTCCATTGAGGAAACCTATCACTCCCATCCACGTTCACACTCATATTCTGAGGATGAAGCCGTTGTTGTTGATGATGATGGAGATGATGACCCTCCATTCAAATCGAAGAAAAGTTTATGACTTGAATCTCTAACGAGCAATTTCTAGAAAGAAGAAGCTAGTTTCCCCTCTGATTTCACAGGAGAAAAAAAAAAAAAAGAGAGATTTTTCTTTGGGGAGAGAGAAAAGAAAAGAAGGGTTATATATGGGGTGGTGGGAACACGAGAAGCAACAGTAGTGTTGTAAATCGCGTTAAGAGGAAAAAGAGAGATTGAACAAGGGTTTCTATTTCTGCAACAGTTTCTTACTTTCTTTATCAAAACAATAAAAAAAATCTGCTACAGTTTTTCTCGTTCAGATAATTCGTAACACGTTAATCAACATGATATGCTGTTTGTTTTGAACTAATGAAAAAGTTGGGCAACATCATTAATTTTTATTTAATCTATGGTTTTAACGACAGTCAAAGTCTAAAGAGATTTTCAGAGAAAAAAAAATCATATTTGTTTGTTTGCCTATCATTTTTGCTACATTATTTTTATATATTTCCATATCAGATAATAAAACGAGGATCATGTATAGTTTACTATTTTTCATTAAAAAATTAAAAAATGCAAACAAAAAAGTTTTGTCGTGTGCAAATAAGAATCCTAGCAACATGTTTTAAAAAAGTTGATCATTGTAAGTAAATTATTAATAGTCTCATTTTTTATAAGTAATCTAAATATCTAATTTAATCACTCGTTAGATCTTTTCTCTCCAATTTTATTGAAGGAATTATATTATATAGCATTTACATATCGTCTTCAATTATGGACGATCAATTGATAATGAGGAAAATCCAACATGACCTTCTCGTGGGACATGCTTCAGTCTAAAATAATGTTTATCCACTTTCCTATATTTGGACGAACAATCTTAGATGATTTTCAACATTAAACAAAACATTTTTTGTTCCCCACTTATTATTTTATAAGTATTAATGAGATTAAGACATTTTATATCTCTATTAAAAATATATTAATACAATTGATATTGTAGTTTGTTTTTAAATTTAAGTTTTAAATTTGATTAAAAAAAATATTAATTTTTTAATTATAAAAAAACATATTGACTTATCAAACATGAAGACAAAAGTGATTATTAATAGTATAGATATAAAAAGGTATTGTATTTATTTTTGTTCTTGTGTTATTTAGAATGATCGTTGGTACGCAGAGTCTGATCTGTCTACGCGGAAACTTTGTTTTGTGTCTCTCTTCAACTTTTTTTGGTTTGATGTTCCCATTGCGTCTACGTATCGTCACGCTGACCAGTGGCGCCACATTTATTCTCTATGACCATGACCACACATTACTTTGATGCTAAGCTATTCTTTCTTTCTATTCCTTATTATGGGTCATGTAATTTTATCACAACACTGTGACCAGTATAGACCCATGTCGACTATTAATTAACTTCTATTAAAATGTTGATTAGTTATTTTTTAGTGGAGTTTTTCTTTAATCACATTTTTCTCTTACAAGAATTGAATTTAAAATCTTAAATCATTTCTATGAAAGGTTCTTTTAGGAGTTCAATAAGATTTGTTCTTATATTTTGTTTACCATTAAAAGGCAATCACATGAATTCACGTGTAGAATCGAGTATTCTATAAGAACTTAGTAAAATATGAAAAGCCCCCAAAGTGCGAGGACCATTTTTGAGCTCATTTAAAGTTACTTAAGAACCAAAATTTAATTTTTCATTAAAATATAAATAGAAAAAGTTCTTTAAATCTTATATAACATTGAGATTTTTTTATTTCATATTAGTTTTTCGTCTTAAATTAATCTAATTTGAGTAAGAGATAAATAAATATAAAATATTCAATAAAAAGTTGATTAAGAATTCAAAATGAGTTTTATCGTTAAAGATGTTGTTATTTAAAAAGACCAACTTCGATTCTACTTAGACTAATGAGCGGTTGGTGTACTGTGATTATTTGTTAATAAAAACCAATTGATGTTTCAGAAATACATATATTTTTGCATAGGTATAGTAATCTAAGTAGTACGACATTGTATAGGATTCACATGGATGGGTCTTATGTATTGAAAATTAAAATATTAATTGTTAACAAGTCGAGGAAAAAATTTATCATATGTTGGAAAATGTACAAAGAATGAACATGTAATGATGTAAATACATAAAATACATGGTTGGATATACGGTGAATATTATAAAATAATTTCACGTAGTTGAAAATAAGTAACACATGACTCAAGAAAAGAAAAAAACAATTTTATGGTCAAGAATTTTCGAATTACAATGTAAATAAAAGTATGTAAAAACAAAATTATTCGTAAATTATATTAATTAGTAGAATGTCTAGCTCTTCAAGGCGGTGAAAATAGCTAAAGGATTTTTGTATGTGGGAGGGTATTCTTGTGTTGTGAGAAGGACTCAAACTTGAAATACAGTATTGGAAATTTATGACCATGGTGGGTCCCATATGAAAACATATATAATCAATATAATCATATATGCTATGACAAATATAATAATAGTCGGCAATGTAAAACTAATAATTGTAATGGTACGTATTGTTCCTATTTATTAAAGTCACTTACATAAAAGAATTAATATTGTAAAAATGCAATGACACTTGGCATAATTGTAAGACCCCCTTCCCTCTTTTTTTCCCTTCGTTCACTTCCAACCACTCCAACTCTCTCTTCTTCCCTCTCATTCTCCTTTCTCTGAAATTGGTGGCTTAGGTGCTGAGCTAGAGGCAGGTGGAATTAGTTGAGAGTGGTGCTTCTTTTCTCCTCCGAACAAGCTCTTTCTTCTTCTTCGTTCAAGCTCCCGGAACTCGGAATTTTCACCCGAGGTAAGGGAAGCTAGTCTTTTTGTTTCTTCTTCGCTAATTTTGGCTGTGGACGAGTTCTAAAAACTCATTAGATGCTTGTTGTTGGATGATTCGTGGCTGTAGTGGAAGGAAACTTGTTTTTGTTGGGGTTTCGGGGTTGTTGAGAAATTTGGGGAAAAGCCTTGATTTGTTGTTGCATGTTGAAAAAGGTGGTGTTTTTGAACTCTGGGTTGATAATATAGTAAATTGAACCGATTGCATGTGGGGTTCTTTTATTATTCTACAGATTTTTGAAGAGTTTTTCGAAAATGGTTGGCTTCTGCTCAGCTTCGCGCTGAGCGCGGTTCTTCGCGCCTGGGCGCGTGGCCACCATGAGACCCCATTTGGCCAAGCTCGCTGAGCGCAATGATGAGTGCGCTGAGCGCGCTTGAGAATGTGGGTCTCTGGCTGGCTCGCGCTGGGCGTGACTTGGACCGCGTTGGGCGCGATACCAGTTGTGGCAGGTTTTGGTTCTTCTTTTGGGCGCTGAGCGCGCCCCTTGTCGCGCTGGGCGTGATGAGTCTCTGCCTTGTGGGCGCTGAGCGCAATTTGAATTGCGTTGGGCGCGAGACCAAGGGAGGTCTCTGCCTTCCCCGTGCTAGGCGCGGGTTTTGGTGCGCCGGGCGCATGAGACTCCTTGAGTCTCTTCCCGGCCAGCGCTGGGCGCAAAGACTATTGCGCTAAGCGCGAGATAGTCTTGGGTTCTCTGGTTGAGTCCCGCTGGGCGCGGGCACACCTGCATTGGGCGCGCTGACCCCCAGGTGCTCTCTGGTTGTACTGCACTGGGCGCAACCACGTATGCGCCGGGCGCGGAGATGAGATTGTTGTAATGTTTTATGTTGAGTTGAATTGAAATGGAAGGTTATGAAATGATGTCTAGTAGATAATGTTGCTGTTGATATTGAATTGTATCTGGTGAATGTGTTGAGAAGTGGTGTTGTGTTGTAAATGATATGTTGAGCTGTGAAGCTGATGTGTTGAGTTGTATAGATGTACAATTGTGTTGAGTTGCAAGTTGATATGTTGAGTTGTATAAGTTGGGTTGTGTTGAAATGTTGATGTGAGTTGATGTAGGCCGCAAGGCTGAGTTGTTGTAGGCCGCAAGGCTGAGTTGTTGTAGGCCGCAAGGCTGAGTTGTTGTAGGCCGAAAGGCTGAGTTGTTGTAGGAGATCTCCGAGTTGATGTGCGTGACGACGCATTGCATTCTTATTGACGATAATGTTGAAAACTAGTGGAATGTATGTTGATCAAGTGTACATAGTCGTGTTTGTTTCTATTTTTCTTAAAAATCTTTCCATATGTTGTTTTTTTTATGCTAGCTTACCCTTTGTGTTTCCATGTGGTTGGACTGCTATGATCGTACTATGTACGGGAGCAGAGCAGGGATAGAAGGTGGATAGCGATGAGTCGGCAGCTGATAGATGGAGCTGACATCTATGGATGTTTTGTTTGTTTTAGTCACTAGGCATAGTGACTTCTGATGTAATTCTTGTTTTACATACCCTAACTCTAGTCGGATTCGGGACATATGTATATACTTATATTCTAGACTCTATATTTATATACTTGTTCTATTCTGTCTAGTGTTTCCGGTGTGTTTTGTCGATGAGTGGAATGGCCAGCCGGGTCGTTACAATAATAATCTAGTCCGCCTCGTGAGTATCTTGCCTAAACCCGTCTCAATTTAAATGGAGAAAACTCGTATTTAGCGGGTTTGAATTTGGATTCAGGTTTTCTCTTATTTATAAAATTGAGAGTGGGACAAAAATATTAATACCCGTCCCATCTCTACCCCACTCCGCTTAGTAATATAATTAAAAAATTATTTATATATATAAATTAAAATTAGAAATATTTATATGTAAAAATTTGTATTATTTTATTTTTCTTTTATTAATTTTTTAAAATTTATTCATATTTATTAGAAATAAAAAAAAAAAAAAAAAAGGTTCAAGAACGGGGACGAAGGGGAAGTGAGAAAACTCAAACCCTATGGAGGACGAGGATGGTTACCTCAACATATATCGGAAGTGGAGACGGTTTAAATTTACGGAGGCGAGGGCGGGACGGGAAACATAAAACCCATAAAACCCGCCCCACCATGTCCCGTTACCATGCCTAAAATGACACTTGATTATCATCATTATCTTCATAAAAATAATTTTTATAAAGTTAAGAATAATTAATTTAAAGATAAAACTACACGTCTAGTCTAATAACACGTAATATTGAATTTTGTTTTTTCCGATAGATATATGATGCATGTTTAGAAATTTGTTGCAATGAGACAAACAAGATTTCACACATTTTTAAATATCAAATAAATGAAGGGGTAATTATTTGTAATTTTCATGTTCAACTGATTTTTTAAAGTTTAACAATAATGCAAACATTACTGAAATCATGTACACCTAACTAGAGACTAATCTTACATATAATACTATTATAATTGTTTTGAAGTTTTTGTAGATGAGATATTAACATGAAATTTCCAACTAAATAACTTATTCTCAAAACATCTAAATATAGGTCCGAATAATATTAGGAACTTGGTGTCTTTGAATAAATTATGTATGTTGAAGAAAATAATTAAAAGGAGAAATCTCATTAAAAATCGTTATGTGAATATACATAAAACACCTAACTAATCAATAAATTATTGATCAAATAGTATGAAGCTTAATTTTTTAAAACAAGTTATGCATATAAAAAAAACAATTAAAAAAATTAACTAAAAATGATTAGTCAATTTTTTTAGATAAAAATTAATAAAAATAAAACCCTTAAATATGTTGTATGAATAATATACTTTAAAAAATAAAATTAATAAGACATCTAATTACTTCCTCAAAGAGACACACACTAAATCAATTTGTATTTAATTTATTTGATATATTCGAGAGAATGAAAGAAAAACAAATAAAGCTGCTAAAGTTTCTTTTGTGCTAGTTCTTACTATTCTAGAAAAAGACTTGTGTACTGTTCTAGAGGTTCTGTCTTTGTAACCCCCAGATTTATCAAACCTTGCACTTTCATGGATTTATCGAACCTGGCAAATGCACGAATTTCGAAATGCAAAAGTAGGGTTATATAGTTTCTTTTTATTTTTCAGTACATCAATAATCGATGAGCATTAAACCAATAAAATATTAAAAATTGTTAATTTTCTTTTATCAAATAAAATATGATTACTTGTTTTTCTTCTTCATATTTTTAAGATATGAAATGTGTAAGAAATGTTAAATCTTCTTCTGCATTTTATAATAACAGACGTGTTCGTCTTGTAGTTATTATTACCGATCTGTTTTAAAGAATTTTTTATAACAAATATTAAATTTCTAACTAACGTTGTGTTTGGTTACAGCGAAAAATAATATGTAAGAAATATGATAGAGAGAAATGGAGAAAAAAAAAGTGAATAAAATAAATAAAAAATAAAATAAAATGGAATTTGAAGTGTTTACTAGGATGAAAAGAAAAGGGTAAAAAATAAAATATGAATGAAATAGAAAAGGAAAAATAAATAAATAAGAAAATAGGAAAGTAATAAAAATATAATGTTTTTAAATTATCTTAAATCAATTATTTTTTATTTTAATATATTAAATAAAATAAATAATTAATTAATTAAAAAAGTTGTAACAAGTTAAACATTGAACTTCCATGTTTCGTACATACAAAAGAATCTTAATCGGTTAAATATTAGTTTAATCGATTAAATTTCATTCAAAATTTTTTTTTTCATTTTTCTTCATTGTCTCGTTCTAATTATAATAAAAGTGGTGAATTTCACCATTTTTTATTTTCTTTTCTCCTAATTTTTTCTCAATTAAATACATTCACTTTTTTTATTTATCTATTTTTCACTCTTTCACTTTTTTCTCATTTATTTATTCTTAACTACACATACACTTAAATGTTTAGATAAAGAGAGATTTTTTTTAATTATGTGAATCAATATAAAATCACAAGATTTATATAGGTAAGATAAGGAATCCATCATTTTTATTATCTTACCATAATAGTCCTTCATTATGAACTAATATATATGTCTATTATGACTTTTGTAATCATTAATATTTATTATTTTGTAAAGACTCATCATCATCAAACAATTAACTACAACAATATGTATAATCAAATGTGAACTTCCACAATATATATGACACATTAAATTTTTAACATTCTCTCACTTGTCTTATAATATTTTTAAAGATGATTCTTACCCCAACAACTAAATATATGTCATCTCAATGTTTGAAATTTCTTAAAATTACATATAAAAAAAAATCATACGTATTAATCATGACAGTTTTGTTTTAAGAAAAACATGCACCTTCTTTCAATATATTACAATACATAATATTCTCTAATAAGTTAATTAAATAGGTTCAAATTATATTGATTCAAATAAATCATATCTTTATTTGACAAATTTATTATACACAAAATCATAAAATTAACAAAAATAAACTTTAATGCAAAATCTTAAGTCTCATGTTATGAACTATATATTCCTAAAATATTGTAGTTAACTAACATTAATTGACACTAATGATAATGATTTATGTTTTTTAATCAAAATATTTAATATTAGAATCTTGACCTTAGATATAAAATAATCTATTCTAGAAGGGGTATAATACACGTTGTGTGTACTTACAATCTCAAATAGGGACTAATTTTTAACGATAAATAGTTTATATCAATACTATAATCATAAAAAAAAAAATGCGGTTAACAATTTTTTATTAAATCTTTAATTTTATAATTATACTCATATATATAGAGATCAACTCTCTTTGGATGTCAATTTATTTATCTTAACTTTTATCTCTAAGAACAAAAATATTATGTTTGAGATATGATTTCATAACATCTAACAAATCTTTTCTTTAAAGTGTTTTTCAAGAAAATTATATATTAATTCCTACTATTTTTTCAAATTTTGCTTGTAAAACTTTTTCGCTCTAAATAACTTGAATTATGAATATAAGGTAATAAAAAATATATTTTTATAATATAATATTAATGCTACAATAATTTTTAAATTAATAAATTCAAATCTTTTGATGTAAGAAAATAGAATTTACAGATTTTATATATAAATAATAAATATTACAATAACATATAGCTGTATGAAAATATTAACCTTTCAAACTATTTTCTTATTTTTTGTTTATTGTCCAAAGAAAGGACATTGATAGAACTTTTTGGTGATATGATGCAGAGGATCCTAAGTAATTGTTGGAATGAGTTTGGTCACATACGAGGAGGGAAGAAGAGACGAGGGTCAGGGTGAGGACCGAGGACCAGGACCTAGGACTATGCCTCGGTCGCCAAAATGCTTTATTTTGATTTTGACGCTCAAATTTCGGCGTTCAAGTTTTAGCAGCAATCCCACTAATATTTCGTAAGGAATGCTTCACATTTAAGACTATCAAATCCATAATACAATCATAATCATAAACAACCAAATGCCCATGCGGAAGATTCCTAGAAATTATATTTATCAGGATTATAAACATGGATTTATTATGAATAATAATTAGTGGCTTAATTAGTAGATGTCAATATTCATTATCAATCATTACTATTTATATTTTCGTTATGTATTATTCTTTTTATTGTGTAATTGTTCAGTTACCAAATGTACTTATAAATAGGTTACTCCTCTCCCAAAGATAATACACCAGTCAGATTCTTTTCTCTATCTCATACTGTCTCATTTCTTCTCTCTATTTTTTCTTCCTTTTATAACACGTTATCAGCACGATAGTCTTTTATCTATTGGTGTTGCAACTACAAGAGAAAGCTGTGAAGAATTTTTCAACACAAATATTTTACGGTTAGTTATTCATCTTTTATAATAAGAACTATATCAAATATTTATATTATTTATATTATTATGAATCAAAGTAGTCCTGAAGACATTGTAGTAGTCCTGAAGACATTATAGTAGTCCTGAAGACATTATAGTAGTCCCAAAAACACTATGAAATAAAGAAATTCTTCATACATTTTTGAAATGTCTAGAAGACATTATCAAAGAAGAATGTTCAAATTCTATTATTTTATTAATTTTTTTTTTCACCAGAAGTGAGAAAAATCTGTTTTATTGATGCGATATATTCTACATATTACCTAATATATATGGAATGATGAATATATTTATTCTGCCTAATAATAATATTATTATGATACATATTTTCTGCTCATGTTATCAATCTAAATATTCTGTAATAATATATATATTAAATTAGAGACAATTTGATTTCCATAATTAAAGAAGTATTAATTTATAAATTTATGGCTATTTATGATTCCTTTATTATTATTATTTCTCCCCCTAATTTTGTCTCTCTTTTATTATTACCATTTTTTTTGTTTTTGAAATTGAATGATTCTCCGTGAATGATATGTGTTGTAAAATTGTATAATTCTTCATGAATGTTATATATATACACATATAACGATTTTGCAATGATCCAGAAGACATTGCCAATTTAGAAATTTTAAGCATTTTTTTTTCTCACCGGAAGTGAGATAATTGTACGACAATGAAAATAAAAGAATATTTTCTCACCAGAAGTGAGATAATTATGCAACAATGAAAATAAAAGGATATTTTTTTTTTCTCACCAGAAGTGAAAATTTTGATATAAATATATTATCTTGTATTTGATCCTTTGATATAAATGAGGTTATCACCGGAAGTGAAATAATTTTGTCAATATCATAATTATAATGTTGAATGATATTTGAGACACTCATGTGTTACGTCATTGAATCTTAAAGAGTTTAGTTTCAAATCTTATTAATAGAATTGGTATTATTTGTTTTCATAATGTTATGCGTCTATTATTTTAATTGATGTAGATATCATTGAATTATAATTTGATTGTGATTTGTACAAAAATATAGAATTTAATGAAATTATGATCAATGTTTATTTCCTTAATTTTTTGATACAACATTTATAAGGAGAATAATTTCCCTAATTTTTAGCATTATTTTTTATCTCCTTAAAGTCAACCTAGCAATGACATAAATATATTTTTATTAAATGATTTTTTTTATAAGTATAATGAGAAAGATTCATATTTTTTTTTATAACGAAAGACATAAACAAGTTATGATTTTTTTTAAATGAATGATTTTTTCAGAAATTATTGTCTTGTTGTCTTTTATCATATTGTTTATTTACAAATTTTTTTTAATTTTATGAAGAATGGATATTGACCATAGCATCAATATTGAAGATATGTGTCTCGCTGATAATGCAACGACTCACACAATGCTCAAGAATAATAAATTCTTTTCAAATTTAGTGATGCAAGAAATCAAAGTTAGTACCATATCTGGTACTACAAATATAATTGAAGGCTCCGGAAGAGCTAATATATTGTTACCGGGAGGAACGAAGTTGCATATTAAAAATGCATTATATTCTCCTAAGTCTTATAGAAACTTATTAAGTTTCAAAGATATTCGTTTAAATGGGTTTCATATTGAAACAAACAATGAAGGGAATGCAGAATATCTTTATATCACGAAAATCCACTTGAATAAAAAGGAAGTATTGGAAAAATTACCTGCTTTCTCTTATGGACTGTATTGCACGTATGTTAATACAGTTGAAACAAATATTATTGTAAACCAGAAGTTTACAAATCAAAATAAATTTGAGGTTTGGCATGATCGATTGGGTCATCCTGGGACTATCATGATGCGAAAAATAATTGAAAATTCATGCGGACATTTATTGAAGAGCCAGGAGATTCTTCAATCAAATATTTTTTCATGTACCGCTTGTTCCCAATGAAAGTTAATAATTAGACCATCACCAGCAAAAATTGGGCATGAATCTATCTTATTTTTAGAACGAATACAAGGTGATATTTGTGGACCAATACACCCCCCATGTGGACCATTTAGATATTTTATGATTTTAATTGATGCATCAACAAGATGGTCACATGTTTGTTTATTATCAACTCGCAACCAGGCGTTTGCGAGATTATTAGCTCAACTAATTAGATTAAGAGCTCATTTTCCTGATTATCCAATTAAGAAAATTCGTTTGGATAATGCTGGTGAATTCACATCTCATGCTTTTAATGAGTATTGTATATCCATTGAAATTGATATTGAACATCCGGTAGCACATGTTCATACACAAAATGGACTTGCAGAATCATTTATCAAATGTTTAAAACTAATTGCAAGATCATTACTCATGAGATCAAAACTTCCAATGTCAACTTGGGGGCATGCAATCTTACATACCGCAATATTAATTCGCATCAGGCCAACAAGTTATCACAAATTCTCTCCTTTACAGTTGGTCTTTGGTGAGCAACCCAATATTTCTCATTTGAGAATCTTTGGGTGTGCTGTATATGTTCCAATTGCCCCTCCTCAAAGAACCAAAATGGGTCCTCAAAGAAGGTTGGGAATATATGTTGGGTATGAATCCCCATCTATAATAAAATATCTTGAACCATTAACAGGCGATTTATTTACGGCTAGATTTGCCGATTGCCATTTTAATGAGTTGATTTTCCCAACATTAGGGGGAGAACAAAAACAGTTGGAAAAAGATATTAGTTGGAATGAATTATCACTATCTCATCTTGATCCTCGTACAAAACAATGTGAACTAGAAGTTCAAAAGATAATTCATTTGCAAAATCTAGCCAACCAATTACCAAATGTATTCACAGATCCCAAAAGGGTGACTAAGTCATATGTACCAACGGCTAATGCTCCAATAAGAGTCGAAGTTCCTGTTGGACAATTTAATACTACAAACGAGTCGCAAATACGCCTGAAGCGTGGTAGATGAATTGGTTCCAAGGATAAGAATCCTCGAATAAAAAAGGGAGCTAAAGAGCAAAATGACCAAATTGAGGATGTAAAAACTCAAAAAGATTCCTCTGACATAACTCATATTCTAGTTCCAGAAGAAACTCAGGTACCTGAAATTATTGAAAATGAAGAGATCTCAATAAATTATGTCATGAATGGAATACGATGGAATCGAAACAATGTCAATATTGATGATGTGTTTGCGTATAATATAGCGCTAAATGAAATAAATGATATTGAGGATCAAGAACCAAAGTCCATCAACGATTGTCGACAAAGAAATGATTGGCCAAAATGGAAAGATGCAATTGAGGCAGATTTAGACTCACTTGCTAAACGAAAAGTTTTTGGACCGGTACTACGTACACCAAAAGGTGTAAAACCAATTGGATACAAATGGGTTTTTGTGCGAAAACGAAATGAAAATGGTGAAATTGTGAGATACAAAGCAAGACTAGTTGCTCAAGGTTTTTCACAAAGACCCGGTATTGATTTTGAAGAGACATATTCACCTGTAGTGGATGCAAACACTTTTCGATATTTAATTAGTTTGGTTGTACATGAAAATCTTAATTTACATCTAATTGATGTAGTTACAGCATATTTATATGGCTCTCTTGATGCTGACATTTATATGAAACTCCCAGAAGGATTTAATTTGCCTGACGATGCAATTTCTAGAGAAGATTATTCGATTAAATTAAATAAGTCCCTATATGGGCTAAAGCAATCAGGTCGTGTGTGGTATAATCGACTGAGTGAATACTTGTTACAAGAAGGATATAAAAATGATCCAATTTGTCCGTGTATATTTATAAAAAGATCTGAAAATGGATTTGTCATAATTGTAGTTTATGTAGATGACATAAACATTATTGGAACTCTTGAAGAGCTTTCAAAAGCAATAGATTGCTTAAAGAAAGAATTTGAAATGAAGGATCTAGGAAGGACAAAGTTTTGTCTAGGATTGCAAGTTGAATACTTAGAAAATGGAATTCTTGTGCATCAAGAAGCTTATATAACAAAGGTGCTTAAAAGATTTTATATGGACAAATCACATCCATTGTGCACTCCCATGGTTGTAAGATCTTTAGATGTTAATAAAGATCCATTTAGACCCCAAGAAAAGGATGAAGAAATACTTGGTCCTGAAGTACCATATCTTAGTGCTATAGGAGCACTAATGTACCTTGCTAATTATACACGACCTGATATAGCATTTGCTGTTAATTTGTTAGCAAGATATAGTTCTTCACCTACACGAAGACATTGGAATGGAGTTAAACAAATACTTCGTTATCTTAGAAGTACAATGGATATGGGGTTATTATATTCAAATGTTTCCAAACCAGAACTAAATGGTTATGCAGACGCAAGTTATTTGTCGAATCCTCATAATGGTAAATCACAAACAGGATATTTGTTCACAAGTGGTGGTACAGCCATTTCATGGCGATCTGTAAAACAAACCATATCAGCCACTTCATCTAATCATGCTAAAATTTTAGCATTACATGAGGCAAGTCGTGAATGTGTTTGGCTAAGATCTGTGATTCAACACATACGGGAAACTTGTGGTTTATCTTCTGGAAAAATGACATCGACAATTATATATGAAGATAATGCTGCATGTATTGCACAATTGAAAGATAGATACATAAAGGGAGATAGAACAAAGCATATTTTACCAAAATTCTCTTTTTCTCATGATCTTCAAAGGAATGGTGATATAAATGTTCAACAAGTCCGCTCAAGTGACAACTTAGCAGATCTCTTTACAAAGTCACTTCCAAAAAAGGTTTTTGAACAATTGATACACAAGATTGGACTCGGTCGTCTTAAAGATTGTATACATAAGGGGGAGAAATAAATATTTATGAATGATGTACTCTTTTTCCTTCACTAGGTTTTTATCCCAAAGGGTTTTTCCTAGTAAGGTTTTAACGAGGCACATTCTAAATATTGGACATCTAAGGGGGAGTGTTATGAATAATAATTAGTGGCTTAATTAGTGATGTCAATATTCATTATCAATCATTACCATTTATATTTTCGTTATGTATTATTCCTTTTATTGTGTAATTGTTCAGTTACCAAATGTACTTATAAATAGGTTACTCCTCTCCCAAAGATAATATACCAGTCAGATTCTTTTCTCTATCTCATACTGTCTCATTTCTTCTCTCTATTTTTTCTTCCTTTTATAACAGGATTAGTTTTTAATAGAGTTTTTTTATTTAATAATTCACTATTTAGAGTATTTATTAGAGCCGTGAAAGTGGGCCGGGAACCATGGGCCAACCCGGCCCACCTTGAAAACGGGCCGAGCCGGGCTAAAAAAAATTGAAGTTTTATAGTAGGTGAATATATCTCAACCCGGCCCACTTTGACCCGGCCTACCCAGGCTAAACCCGTGGTGGGCCGGGTAGCTCACCAACCCACCATTTTTTTTCAATAAAAGTTTAAGTATGATTTGTAGTTAATTTTATATATGATGGGATATTGAAAATTTTTATTTTAGACTTTTATCATGATTTGTATTTAATTTTGTATGATGAGTTATGACTTAAGACTATTAATGATGCTAATTTTATGATTATTAAGTTAATTTAAAATTTTGAATTTTGTTGATAATTTTTTTAAAATTTTTGGTGGGCTAGTGGGCTAGCCCGTATAACCCACCAACCTGTGGTGGGCTGAGCTGGGCCAAATTTTTGTTGAGAAAATTAAAAGTGGGTCAGGTTGGGTTGACTCGTTTTTAAAGTAGGTCAAGGTGCCGTTTTGACAGCTCTAGTATTTATAATGGTGAATCGTATAGCTCATTCATAAAAGTTTTTAGTTTATTTAAAATATAATTTACTGTATTATATTATTCTTCACATTACATTTATATTAAATTTTGTTCTAGTAATAAAATTTTATAGCAACTTATACTTTAATAATTTTTATTTGTACTTTTCATTTTGAAAATTTTAAAATTAATTTAATAATTATAATTAAATATTACTTTAATTAAACTTAAAAAACTGAATTTTAACATGTGTAACGTAGAAAAAAAATGTGGCTGATTTAGTAGCCCAGAAGGGCTGTTCCCAATCTGGAACGGGCTGTTCCAAGCTATTAAATTGAACTAAAAATTGTAGTTGAGAACGGGCCGTTCTGGTGGGAGAATGGGCCGTTCTGGATGGAGAACGGGCCGTTCCGGACGAAGTACGGGCCGTTCTGGATGAGTTCCAGAATGGGCCGTTCTGATTTCAAAACGGGCCGTTCTACATGTGGTTTTTGTACGTGTTGAAGGAGTGCAGAACGGGCCGTTCTGGTTTCGGTACAGGCCGTTCTGGCTACTCCTGAATGTCTATAAATAGAGTTGGAGGGTGGAAGAGGAATGAAGGTTTTTAGAGAGAGGTTTTAGAGAGAAGGACTCTGGACAAGGAAGCTTGCTTTGGGTGGATTGAAGTTCCGGGTTGAGCTTTGGAAAAGGGAATTCCGCTTCTTGGCTATTCTTAGCCAATCTTCAGGTAAGGGAAGCTAGATTGTAAAGTTGTTGGTTGTATGTGAGTTGGGAACTCTTTTGGGTACTTAGGTTGATTAGTATGAGTTGTGTTATGTGATGAAAATATTGTTGGTTGCTAATATTTGATTAAATATTTATTAATGATGTTGTTGCAAAATGCATGTTGTAGTTAAGTTGTGAAGTTGTTTACAAGTTGTGTTGATTTATGACTATAGTTGTTTAATTAAGTTGTTTGCATGTTGTTAAAATTATTAAGGTTGTATAGTTGTATAATTACATAGAGATGCATGTTGAGTATAGAGTTGAAAGTTGCTATGTTGTTTAAAGTTGTTAAAAGTTGAGATTGATGACTATAGTTGTCTATTGCTGTAAAGTTGTCTATTGTTGTAAAGTTGTTAAGTTGCTTATTGTTGTAAAGTTGTTAAGTTGTCTATTGCTGTAAAGTTGTTAAGTTGCTTATTGTTGTAAAGTTGTTAAGTTGCTTATTGCTGTAAAGTTGTTAAGATGCCTATTGTTGTAAAGTTGTTGTGATGCCTACTGCTGTAAAGCTGTGTTGTTGAGTTGTAAGCTGAGTAAGCTGTGATGATAAGCTGTTGATCACTAGGACTAGGGGAGATGTTTTCGAAGTTGCTCATCCCATTGTGTGGATTGAGATAGTTGTGGTGCTCTGAGAGCCCAATTTATTATAAAACCCTCCTTGGGAAGTTGTCCCTTGGAGTGGTCGTTGTGTTGTTCTCCTCTAGGACTTAGTTGATCCCGTGTGTGGGCAGGGTCGAGACACACGTGTATAAACCGACCACGGTATAGGGGCAAGGTCGAGCTATACCGATTATAAAGCGACCACGGTATAGGAGTAAGGTCAAGTTATACCGATTATAAAGCAACCACGGTATAGGGGCAAGGTCGAGCTATACCGATTACAAAGCGACCACGGTATAGGGGCAAGGTCGAGCTATACCGATTATAAAGCGACCACGGTATAGGGGCAAGGTCGAGCTATACCGATTACAAAGCGACCACGGTATAGGGGTCAGGTCGACCTATATCGATTACAAGTGACCAATTTGAGTATAGTACAAAGTCGAGAACTTAGTTCCTAACCGAGTACTATACTTCCTTGTTTAAGTGGCCAAGTCTGAGAAACCATTATTGTGTTGTGGATTGATATCCAAATTTGTTGTGTTATCGGTTTGGTAGGACCTAGCCACTTAGACTACTTATCATGTTGTAGGAGATCTCCGAGTCAAAATGCGTGACGACGCATAAGTTGTTGATGAGTTGATTTGTTGTTGATATGAGTTGTATATTCGTTGTTGTGTTGTTAAGCTGTGATTGTGTTGTAAGTTGAAATGATGTTAAGATATATAGTATATATGTTGTTTATCTCATGTGTCGAATGCGAAGATGATTTTATAGTTGTTATGTTGTATATTAAATTATTATGAGTTGTTTATTATCTCTAGCTTACCCTTGCATGTTTCCATGTGGTTTGGACTGCGATGATCATACGTTGTATGGGAGCAGGGCAGGGATAGACTGGAGATAGCTGCTAGAAGCCACAGGAGGTGCCTGGAGATAGATTTTTTTGTAGGCTACTTTATGGTAGCATATTTTGTTGTATATAATTGGTTGTTATTGGTTGTTTGATTAGCAACTTGTGTTGTAAAAATATTTTATTATACTCTTTTAATATATATATTTCAGTAGTGTAAGGTTGTTCGTAGTGTGACGGTCATGGCGGGTCGTTACAACATGCACATAAAAAATGAATAATATAAAATTCTCTCGATTATTTTATTGTGTACGAAAATAAGAAGAAAAAAGAATTTCACTAAAATCTCCTATGCTGCTTACTGCTACTTTGTCCACTTTAAAAGTTTTCGATAAATAGATAAGTTAATAGGCTTTTATAAAATTTAAAAATTATTAAAAATTTTATTATATAAATTTAAATTAAAATATATTCATAAACATTATATGTCAATTTGAATATATATATATATATATATATAGAGGAATTTGTTTACTCCAATAATAAGTTTACCTATACTTATTTTATTTAATAACTCATGTTTTACATCAAATTTCAACAATTCAGCTGTTGAATTTAAAGTTCTTAATGTACAAATTAAGTTTGCAAATTTTAAAAAATTTAATAATTATTTAATACTTCATTTCATTTATGATTTCATTGCACATCTATATAAAATGAAAATTCACTTAATAATTTGAGAACAAGTTATTAATTATATAATAATGTTATCGACTTGAATATATTTTATTTAATTTATTTTTAGGTTTAGTTTTCTATTGATATTTCAAATTAAAAAATAATTCAGTACTCTTTAAGAAGTATTGAATTCTCTTTTTTGTTAGACAACCTTGAAAGGAGAAAGAAGGTTGAAATGTCAATAAGCGTTTTTTTATTAACTTCACCCGACCTAAAAGTAGAATATCTTTTTTGGGAATGTCTGGTGTCAAAGTTATTGAATGGGTAAGTCGTTAATCCTTAAAATAGATTATGTAATATATTTTATTGTTGTTGGGTTACAACCAGGTATTCTACTAGAGGTTTTTATTGTATAAATCCATTCCTATGTGATTCTTGTTAAAGCATATACTCAGGGAGGGTGTAAGGTGGTGGACAATTTCAAACATTAAGGTTATTGTTTTGAAATCATTTTAGTCTATTTGATAAGAATTAAAAGTGGGTTATTTTTAAATCATATGAGATGGAAATAACTATTTTTAATTAGTAATCTCAAGTCAAAATTTTGAATATATAGTTTCATTAAATACTCATATAAAAATTTTTACCATAAAATAATTTTATTTGACTCAATAGAATTATTTTCAATAAAAAAATACTTATAATATAAAAAAAGGTTGAAACCAATCGTCATTAGCTCAAACGATTTGATACTTGTACTTTTTGATTAAGGATTAGGATTTAATTCTTGCTTTCACAATTGAGAAATATCACTTTATTTTTATAAAGGTCGATTGGGTGAAAATGAGTTATACTATCCTTATAAAATGATTCTATTATCCTTATAGAAGTCAATCTGGTGAAAATGAGTTATATTTTCTTATGAAATATTTCTATAATAAATTCATTTTGTTAATACAGCTCATCGTAATAAATTCAGAGCCACTTCGTTCAATTAAACAATATTTTTAAAAACTTCGATGAAATTATGTTGGAGCAAAATTTTCACAATCACTAGTACAAAATATGGAATTTACGTCACTGTATTCTCGTCAGACAAAGAAAAATCCGACGTAAAAAAACGTGGTGGCATTTTTGGAATTAAAATCAAGTTTTTTACGTCAGATACCATGATGTTTGACGTAAAATTTGAAATCTACATCGGATTTTAGAGAGACCCAACGTAGATTTCAAATTTTACGTTGGACCTCGTGATGTCTGACGTTAAAAAACTTATATGTCCCTACACATGTAGGTATATGTTATCAATTTGGTGCCTATTTTGACTCCGTCCAAAATACCCTAACCTCACTCCTTCTCTTTGGCGCCAATCTCCGCCTCAAGCACACCCTCCTCCTCCACGCCTCCCTCCCCGATACCGCCCTCCACATCCTCAAACTCCTCGAGGCGCCCCTCTCCAATGACGCCTCCGCCACCTCCCTCTGCCACACCTACCACGTTGTCATCGAGTGCACAGTCAAGTATCTCGCTACCGTCCCCGACGCCTCCTCCACCGAGTACTTTGTCGCTGTCGATCGCATTTGGCGCGATTGCGTGGTAGCACTAGAGGTGCGCCGCAGTGGGATCACCTCCTCTAGCGAGTTGGTACAACGACGTGGAGGCCGCGGTTTGGGACCTCACGATGTCGTGGGGTTCAAGGGTGGGGGACACGAGTGCCACCTCAGGGGTGGTGTTTTTGTTGGGGGGGCTTTGGCATCATGGTAGATGCTGGGGTTTGTGAGGTTGGGGATGGTGACAGAAAGCGGTTGGGCGGCGCGTGAAGTTGTTTCATGCGCGTAGAGGGCTAGGAGGACAGCCTCGAAGCCAACCTGGGGCTTCCGGTTGGCGACACGAGAGAGGTAGACGCCGTCGATAACGAGGAGGATGATTTGGTAATGCATGATGGAAACCATTAATTTACGTCGGACATGGTGGATCTGACGTAAATTTACGTCTCCTGCATTGACGGCGGACTTATTTACGAGGTAAAAATCCGAAAATAACCGACGTAAAATACCTCTTTTGTACTAGTAAATAATAAATTGAAATCAAATTAATAACATATAAATAAGAGATGTGAATTCAAGATGTCGAGATATAAACTTTAAATAATAATATGGTTAATTAAAGTTAAGTTCACTAACACACACTACTACTTTCTTAATTATACTCCTTAAATTAGGGACCGTACACAAGTTTTGTATATTTAGGTTGGCACCAACCAACAAATAAGTATTGTGACTTGATAGAATATGTAACAACTAGGATTCGTATACACTAATTTAATATATTCAGCTTGGCACCAATGAATAAATAATGTGACTTAATAGAATACGTAACAACATCTGTGATGCCTTACCTTGACCATAACGAAGGAAGGACTCACGATTTTTGGTTGACAATGTCAAATGAAAATTTCTTGTGCGTTGACTATCTAGAAGATTCTTTGTCTTCTTGTAGATAGGAATTTGCACTAATAAAGACTAGATCACTTGTTAATTGACTCTTTCAGATTTTTTACCGTGTTAAGTCAAGAGATTCTCTTCGTTGGTGTAAAAAAAAAAAAAGAAAGAAATTCTCTTCGATTAGCATTGGATGGGTGCTAGTGCAAAGTAAAATATCCAAAGACTTTATTAAATGGAGTTAGTTTATTTTAAATATATTATATTTTTATTATCTTATAATTTTTTTAATTCTTTAAGATAATGATATTTGTAGGTTGTCATCCAATTAAGTTAGTGATTATTGATTATAAAAAATAACAATATGATGTAATTGAGAATATGAAGAAAATGAATAAATTTAACTTTGTTTCTCTTTTTATTTATTATTTTCTTTATAAAATTAGACTTTTTTTAGTATAGTCTCTCTTTTAGTAGCTAAACATCTTAAGAATAGGAAATTAAAAGAAATTACAAAATAATAAAATGTAATATGTTTAAAATAAACTAATTCTATTCAATAAAATTTTTGGACTATTTTACTTTGGGCTAATACCCATTCTATCATATAGTTTTGGTTCACTATCATATAGTTTTGGTTCACTATCATATATATAGTTTTGGTTTGGTTTCAACCATTGTTGTTAACATGAAAGGGAAAATGCAAAGTAAAAGAAATGCTACACGAGGGAATTTATTATTTTACATAATTTTCATTATTATATGATTATAGAAAAGAATCATGCCGTTTACATCAAGTAACTATAAATCAAATCGTAATCCTTATAAATGTAGGAAATTTAAATCAAAAGAGGATTTCTATATTCACAATTCTGTTAAACTTCTGAGAAATATAATCTCTATTATTTGACGGGTGAATACTCTATAATCATAATCATGAACAAAAAAGTATATTAATATTTGTTAAGAATCATTTGTTTAATTTTTAAAAATTTTTTTTTTTAATAAAATAAGTAATGTTTTTTAGTGATTGTGTACTTTTTTTAATAAGCATTTTTGTTTTTCAAAATAACTTTTTATCTATTTCTTTAAAAAATAATTTTTTAAAATATCTTTTTAGTTTTAAAAAATTCGTCTTTTGTTTTAGCGAAAATGATTTTAGATATTTATAATGCAATAACTAATAATTAAGTATCTATAGAAAGAAATGTTCGCATTTAATATGTAATTGTACTTCAAATAATTTTTTTAAAAATAATTGTTAATATTATGGGAAATAAATAAAATAATAATTATTATTATTATCATAATTTTTGGTGGTGATGATAGTAATGACAATGATGGATGAAGAAGAGGATAATCTACTTAATATAATTGATATACATGAGTGATAATAGTGATTAAGAGTCATATTATATATGAATAATTAAAATATATTTTAAAATTATCATCAATTCATAAATATTTTCATATATAATTAAAAATTATTAATTTTATAGTAATTTACTTATAAGTCATACCTATGATTTATGTGATACTCTTTTGCTTCAAAATATTTTTCATGAATATTATTAAGGAAATATATTCCTTTTCAATTTAAAAGAATTTTTGCATGTAAGTAAAAGGATTCACATATCAAATGCCTATGTACAAAACTCCAATTACATTAAATAGAAATTAAATAATAGTAAGGTCACAAATAAAATATGTTTAGGCATTATAATTCTCCAAAGGAAACCCAAAACTGAATAGAACATTTTTAAGATAAAGCTCAAAGAAAATGTAATTTAATTCACTAGCCCCAATGTTACAATAATAAGAGTAATCCCATCAAACATAAATTGAAGCTTAAGCTTCATTTCTTGCAGGCTTAAACTCATCTACCTGATCAACTTCTACATATAGCGTTCAACCCAAACAAGAAAAAACAAAAAAAAAACACGAAAAGTGAGAATATGTCTCACACATCTATAAGCACATATGAAGAATAAGGATAGTATCTATGCACAACATGCAACATCATTCATGTCAACTCAAAAATCAATAAATCATTCTCATTTAATACACCAAAATTAATTTCCAACAACATTCCTTAAGGACTCGTGCAAACTCATGCTCTAAATTCTATATACATGTGGTACCAATCTCCAAAATCACCAAAGGCGCTCCGATTACAAGGTAGCCTTGGAACACATGGACCGAATCACCACTCTTTAGATGACACTCTCATTCCATTCTTAACTAGGAGAAAATCTATCAAGATCTAGTTGGGATATCACAATGGCGCATGGTCACCTCCCATACTCATTAGATGATCCCCACTAAAACAACCCAAGGTCAAGGTAGAAGACCATAAAGATTCTTCTATATAGATTTAATACCACCTCTAAATGAAAGTATGCGTGAATGCATGAACTCCAAACAACTTCACTAATCACAAACAACAATGACACACATGCTTAGGCCAACAACATCACTTGGCCAGACCTTTCTATCTAGACTTCTCCACAAGACCAAGCTTGCTAGGATTTCACCACTATCAAGCCTCTGCCTAGACTTCTTCAAATCATCAACATCTCTTAACATGCATGTTAAACATTGCACACTAGGTTCTCAAGTCAAACAACAACACATCTTATCCCATACATCTGACAATGTTTTCTATCACATACATTACACACAAGCATCTCATATCACACATAAAGTTTTCATCCTTTAAGCACGACCATGGTTCACTCGGTCTAGCACATGCATGCTTCCCTAAAATACGATCATGGTGCCTTTTAAATAGACTTGCGTAAGAGTGCTTCACTTTAACACAATCGTGCTTATCAATTCATAGTTGTGAAATCGCTTCAGACTTGACTTTTTCAAACACGATTCTCACATTTTCTTTATGTATTTTGCATCACAACATAAAAATACTCAAGGTTACTCAATACACAATATAATTACTCCAAAATAAAATCTTCATACATCAATAATTTCATAATCAAACAAATCACACCAAGTATCCAAATCATGCATAGAACCCTAGTCCCCAATTTATTCACCATACATAACATATCTAATGACATTATTCCAAGGGGCCAAGTTCTAAAGGAGTCAAGAGGAGTAGACTAGGCTTAAAGGAAGAAGGTCCAAACTCTTATTAAACTTTGGGTTGCTTTTGATAGTTTACTTTCTCTTCGTTGACAATGTTTTTCCTTGTAAATATTCTCTTAATTTTGACCTTGTATGTTTAAGTCAAATAGTAAAGAAATTTATTTTCTTGCAAATTTTATTTTTAGGGGTGTAAATAGTATTTTAGGGGGTGTAACTAGAAAATGAGACATAAGCATATTGAGCTTGAATTAGCCCATGAGAGCACCATGGACATGTGGTCTATGTAAGTGGACATCCACATGGTGGACAAGATGCTCACATGATCAATTCAAACTCTAACAAGTTACATGTGTCACACCTAATCATACTTTTGACACCTTGCCATATGGCAATACCCCATTAGTTCTTCTAGATCTAAGATATTAACATGATTAACACTTTCCTTGTCTTTCCATGAGGCAAGCTTCTATTAGCTCCTCTAGATCTAAGATAGTGACATTTTTAGGAGGGAAATACAACTTTGAAATTGTAACTAAAGTTAGTAGTCTTGAGTACAAGTTAACCTAACCTAGGTTACATTTAAACTTGGTTAGTCTAACTAGCACCACAAGCTACCAAACTCTCTTTCTCTCTCCCTCATTGTATTCGAGCATTTTTTATGCAATTGAAAAATAAACTTGAGTTTTTCTTTTCCAAAAGTCTTAGTTCTCTCTTGGAGAAATTCTCTCTTATGAACTTTTATCAAGGAATTTTTCCTTGTAGCAAGTTCTTCACCACTCTTGCTTATCTTCCTTGAATTGGTGCACCTCAACCTTTTCCTTCTCCATCATTTTACACTTTTTTTCAAGCTTTGGAATCCATGAAAGAAGATTGAGAGCACATAAAAACTAGTTGAAGAGAATCAACAATCATCTTCAAACTAATTTCATCAAATATCACCATTCAATCATCACGATTAATAAATTTCATCATCATCCACAAACAAACAAAACAATAATTTCATAACGATACTCAAATCATCAAATGCATACCAAAATAACTGCTTGGAGGCTTAAGGGTTGCTTCACCACCATATGCCTCATATGTGCCCACACAGTGAAACAATTTGATTCCCGCTCTTACCTTAGATGACAATCTCCAATGTGCATTGACGATCTTTGTCATTCTAAGGCTACTCCATTTGCTCCCCGGGGTTCTCCTTTAGGTTTTTTTCTATCATTTTACAAATTAGTCATGGTCATAAGATACATGTACATCCAACCATTGATATTAAATTAGAATTCATTTTATCCTGTTGGACAATTTTGTTTGGTGCAACTGTTGATGGAGTTGTCTCCCATAAATTGGACACAATCATGGTAGAGGTATATAGCTGATAAGTTCCTCAGATGGTGCAATTCAAGGCATAAACACACTCTTTTGTCATCTTCGTAGCCTCTACACACAGAGGTTCTTCTCTAGGTTTTCCTTTGTAAACACTCTTATAGTTTAAAAATTGATGCAAAATATGACCTAACCTTTTTTGTCTCCCTTTTTAAAAAGACTTTGAGTTAGGCTCAAGAGTCAAAATCCAAAAGCTTTTCTCAAACCCACGACTTATCTATATTTTATTTTATTTATTAAAACACCTTTATTTACACTATAAGTCTGATTAAATAAATAAATTAAATTTATATTATAAATATTATTAAGACAATTTATTTTTGAAAAATAGGATGTTATGATTTATAAATAATTAGTAAAGTAAATATCTTTACCCTACTACTATATAAAAATTAGTTAAACTCTAAAAAAGTTACGTAATTCCCTTTTAGTTTTTTTTAAAGTCATCTTCTATATATTAAACACGAACATTTTCTAGAGTGTTTTTAAAGTCTTTTTTTCAAAAAAAAATTATTTGTAGGTATTTCTTTTGAATTTTTTTATCTAATTTTATTTATCATAGTGATTTATGAATTAAATTTTAATATTTGAAAATAAATTAATAAATAAAAATAATCTTACACTATAATATAAATTATTTCTTATAAATCTAAAATATAATTTATATACTTAAAAATATATATTTTATACAAATAATTTATATATTCAAACATAATACTTATATATATATAATTTATTATAAATTTTAATTATATATAATAAATATTTAGTTTGTAGATTACATTAGAGTAAAATATTAGCTACAATCTTAACTATTTATAAAAGGTTTTGATGTTTAATATTTCTTGGTCTTACTCTCCTATAACTTAATATGATCCACTTCTCTTGTGTATATAATTAGTTAGTTACTGGAAGATATTGTGAAAAGTGTTTAATGATTCTTAATCTGTCAACTAACCACTAAAAAAAGTGCTTGCTAAGGTGCAAAGTTTGCCAAATGGTCTATTCATGGAAAAGTATAAGGAAGCTCACAACACCAAAAATGATTTTTTGTGGCAATTTTTATGTTATTTAGCGACCATACAAATGGCCATTAATATCTTTACCGACAATTAGATTATGACTAGTGTATTTGGGGTCGGTAAAATTATTAGTGACATTTAAAGTGAGTGTTGGTAAAGACCTTTTAAATGGCCAGAAAAAAAAATGTGTAATTTGTAGCGGTTATTTTGGCATTTTCTGGCGGTTAAAAACTGTCACATATCGGATGACTGGGTCAATCACTTTGTGGCGGTTTAAAACTGCCACAAAAAGCATTTTAATGTGTTACTTGTTTTACAGTTTTTGACGGTTTAAAACCACCACAAAATTGCATTTTTTTTCTTATTTACATTTTCTAACAGTTTTAAATTGCCAAAAAAATGATTTTTTTTACTTTCTAAACCGTCAACTAATGCACTTTATTCTACATAATATCAATGCTTTTTTATTATTTTAAAAAATAGATTTAAAATTAATTTAAAAACACATTCATATTATAAATTTAGAAATAATAATCCATATATTTTAGGTATTTATCAAATTATTGTTTAAAATTATCACTAATTATATCCCTGAAATAATATTTATCTTTAATATAATTGTTAAGAGAAAACCTTTAACATAGAGTACGTGAGGTCAATAATTTTAATTCCCTCAACAAACTTTCTATCACATGAAGTTGTTGTTCCTTACCTTTTCTTCTTCAATAGATTTCAAGTGACCATCAGAATCAACATATTGAGTACAAGTTCCTAAAACAATCTCCACAGATCCTTTCCAATGTATATGTATTGCAGAGTCCGTCTGCCAAGCAAGTTACATTCATTATTTTTGTGATTATCATATGAAAGATGATGCAAACCATCCAATTGATATGTTTCAATATTAGAAAAGTAAAACTAATCTACTTCTGTAAATTAAATAAGTTAAAAATGAGAGTTAAAATTGAAAGTGCATGGGATGAATATTTATGTATCATAATGGCTATAAGATTCAGTAAACAAGCCATGCGTTGAAAACATTTGTATCAAATAATTACCAGTTTTTCACAGTAACATCGCCTCGCTTTTTCTCAGAATTGAAGGAGAAGACATGGAGAATCGTTGAATTTGATCTAACAAGTTCAAAATTCATCCCCAATTGCCACCAGGACTCAACAGATTAGTTCACCTTCAAAATCATTACCAGTCTAAAGCAAAGCAGGAAAATGGGAGAAAAAAGTAAGGGTACCTTCACTGCCCAAGAAAGAATTGCCGTCTTTGTAGGAGATCCTGACACCTCCACCTCTCCTCCACCAACCTACCAAAGCAATTATTGCATGCACAGAATGTAATGATAAATAGATATTGATACCATGGTTCAAAAATTAATCAAATAAGAACCACAGAAGCAATGCCAGTTAAAACTTAATTTAAAAAAACAAGAGCAGGTTAGTAAAGAACCATCAATCAACTTGTATGTCAATAGTCATTACCATTCACAAGAAGACCAGTGCCATCTCAAAGTAGTGGAAACAAATCAATAAATCACTTAGCTCATATTATGATATGCTAGCCAATGCTGTATTTAACATTTATCATCACTTAGCTTATGTTGACTTCCATAAACTAGGAAAAGCAAATGCCACGTAACTAAATATAAGAAAGCTATTTAAACAACATTAACAAATTCAATTGATAACATATTAGTGGTCTAGAACATTTAACAATGTGAACCTGTTTTAGTTGCTCAAACCAAACCGCAAGATTGCAATCAGTAGCCCGCAATAGAAAGATGACTTTTCTCTTTAGAATCTGCATATGCAATGCAGCAGCCATAAGTAACGGAAATTCATGTCTCATAGATTTGACAAGATCTACTACAAAGTGATAACTGTGAATGAAGAACTACACTACATTAGAAATTTTAGGCACTTAACATAGCAACAGAGCATGATCAACATGAGTCCAACAACTCCCCTTCCCAAACCAAATTTTCCAAAATTTCCAAACATAACTATTTTGTATTTAAAAGATTAACACAAAAAGCATAATGAAATCGAAATTTCATTTTGTAACAGAAAGAGATGGAGATAGAGAAAGAGTTTGAAATGGAAATAAAAGAAATGAATCATACAAAACAAACCCTAAAATTGAAATTGAAGACAAAATCACAAGAGATATTACCATATGAGGATCCAATAAGAGAATGAGTTGACGCAACCATTGAAGCTATGAGCAAGAGATAGAAGAAGCCATGGCTGAAGCTTGAAACCGCGCGAGAGTGAGAGTGAGAGTGAGATGAGACAGTGAGAAGTGATGCGTGCAAAGAAAAACTGAAGACTGTGCGAGAGTGACAGTGAGAGTGGGTGTGAGGAATTTTGTAAAAAAAATAAAGTCAAAATAAAAATTTAACATTAATTGCCACTATAAATAAAATTTTATCGGTTAATTTTTATTGGCCACTAAAAACTTGAGCTAATGATGATATGCAGGCAATTGTCTTATTGCCACTAAATAATTACCGTTAATGATACTTTTTGTTGTAGTGACTATTTTCCTTTTATATATTTTATTTAAACTATTAAAAATTACTAATAAGCTCTTTTCAATTATTTGAATAAAAAAATTGTAACACCCCAGTTTTCAAAAAGGTTATTGTTATTATTATTATTATATGATATTTGATCATAATTATTTTAATAATTATATAGAAATATTGTTTTGTACGTTTTAAATAATTATTATTTTGGACAATTATTTTGTACATATTAAATAAGTATTTTTATTACTATTTTTAAATAAATATTTATATGTTTTAAGAGAAGGTTGATTTTATATGATATTTTGTTATTGAAATTTATTATTATATTTTGGGTCAGAAATATATTATTATTATAGAGGAAAAATATTTTATAATATACATGTATTTATTTTATTTAATTATTTTGAGGAGAAAGAGAAGTGGGTTAGAAGAGAAGGAAAATGGGTTGGGTTGACCCAGCCCAATAGATTAATTTTAAGAAAGGAATCAGGTAGTGTTAACCCTATCTGCCTCATTTGCATTCTGAGGGGTTAGGAAAAAAAAAAGAGAGGAGAAACAAAGAGCTCTAAGGAAGAGTACTCAGGAACGATCTTAGATCACACCAAGACCATCCGTCTTCTGCTCATCCAGGTAAGGGGGGGAGTGAGAAACCTCGCTCTGGGTGTGAGATTGTATGCTGGGTAGTGGGATTGGCCCCCAATCCTGTGTTTGTTGTATTTTTGTATGCTCATGTATGAGGGATTTCTCTCAATTGTATCTGTTTTGCTTATTATTTTTCTTATATGCAATTAATTGTATGATTTGAGATCTCTATGGGTTCTTATGGGAAACCCTATGAGAAACAGGCAAAATATGAATATTTTCTGTTTTGCTATCTGATTTCTCTATTGTATTCCTTGTTGAATGTAATGTGTAAGTATGTGATTAATTTTGAGAATAAATATGTTTTGATATGATTTAGAGTGCTCTGTGGGTTTCTACGGGAAACCCTATGAGAAAACATGCAAAATATAAATGTTTTCTGTTTTGCTTTTTGAATGTTCTGTTACGTTCCTTGTGTGATGTATAATGTAAATATGTATTTAATTTTATAAATAAACGAGTTTTGATATAAATTAAAGTGCTCTGTGGAGACTTTGTGAATATGATGAGATAATATGAAATGTGATGACGAAATGTGATGATGTGAAATGACCATGGGAAATGATAATGTGATATGAGAATGCATAGAGTCGTGATTGACATGCATCATTTGCATAAGTGTTTTAAGGGTACGATATGGAATACACCGCCAGAGAAGGCCCCCTAGTGTAAAAGCTTTGGGGATTAGTCATTGGGGATAGCTCGGTTTGGAAGTCCCAGTCTCGCCCATTGTGTGCATGGGATGTATCTTGCGCGACTTAGCTATCCTGACGAGACTCTGGTAGTATATCCTTCTAGTGAGAGTGCCCAGAGGGTGTAACCCGGCATGTACTCCTAGACTACTCTTCGTGTATTGCTAGCGGCAATATGCCATGTGATGTTTTACTGGCGCCACATGCATGATAATATGTAGTCCGTGTCCATGCATATGCATTCTTAATGTTATATGATAAAGTGATGGTTTATGTCTTGGATGAGTGTGATGTTATTATTAATTTATCTATGTTATACTTGTTTTTGTTTGTGTTTGGCTATTTGGCATATATTTCTACATTGTGAGTCAGAGTGAGATGTTTCTCACTCCCTTTTCTCTTGTGTTGTTTTCTCTAACTGTCATACAGGTTATTATCAGCATGAGGCTGATGATGTTGGTGATGAAACTTAGGCTTCTATGTTAGGATTTGCTCTGATAGGACATGTGACATCGGGGCTTAAATAGGATTAGATTGGAATGTTATTTTTATTAAATCATTTTGAAAAAAATTCAATTTCATTTCCTTGTAATTTCTCTACATGTTATTTGGATTAAGTTTATGAATGTGAACTCTTTACCCTTATGTTGTTGGAGATTTGATCGTCTTATGTTGAAGAATTGTATTTTATTTTATTTATTTTATACAATTACTATATATGTATGTTGGGGTAGAGGGTGTCACAAAAACAATTCTGATTCATCATTATTTTTTGCATTGTTGTTGTGTATTACTTTTTATATCACATGTGGAAATAATTCATTACCAATTCACATTGTATTTGTACTACAACATCTTTCAAATTTAACAACATTTAATTTTTTTTACTAAATTAAGAAAAATGTTACCAATCATAATTAGCAACACTTTTACAAATATAGTATAAAGCGTATTTTGCTAAAAGGTTTTAGCAACAATTTAAAATACTAATTGTAACATTTTATAAATGATAAAATCTGACATCTTTTACAATATTTTAGCATATCACTTATAACATTTTATAAATGTTGTCAATTGACACCTTTTGCCACATTTAACAAATGTTACAAATTTATGTTTTAAACATCTAAATCATGACAACTTTGGATCCATTGCTTCCTTATTAACTTCCAACAATGAATTGAAAACTTACTATATTGTAACACTTGCAAGCATGAACTTATGCATTTAATGAATTAAAATAAAGATAAACTTCTTATATAAACCTTTTTTTGTCCATCATGGTATCATTCAAAAGACAACACTAATTTGTCAAGTTTGCAATAACATGGAATTTCTTCTTTATCAGAGATAAAACCAAAATCATTTAAGTGTAACTATTGCATTCTTTTTATGAACTCTCATTATTTTTTTTTGAGTTGTGAAACTTTTGTATCAAACAGTAAGATGTCTTCAATATACACAATCTAAATTGTCACAATCACCACCAGTTTCACTCTAAAACCTGTAACATAAACAAAATAAAGGTATAAAAAATTTAGAACAAAACTATAGATACTTTAAATATGGTGATATAGCTAAACCAATCTCATATCTCATTTCTATCCTCACTAGATCCTAGGACATTCCATTCCAAAAAAGGAAATAAAAATAGAACAAGATACTAACCTGAATGATTTTTGCAAGATTTTCCTTATTCTGAAAGTTTAAAGAAAAAGACAAGAATGAAATAAAAGAGAATAAATTTCTTTATAAGTCAAAATAATATAACAAAATGAAACCACCAAGATGAAACTCTTTGGAGGAAAGGGCTATGATTGAGCTACTTGTTGGAGACAAGCTTGTTGTGGCCATGCAAATATCAATCTAGACAAAAATCAGAAGGTTATGCTTCACTCTATAAATTTTTGCATATATTCAATAACCAAGTTTAACTCTATAGGCAAGTATCTCACCAAGTTTAACTCTTACAATAAGCTTATAGTAGGTCTTAAAAAACATTCTCCTAAAGTCAATAAGCTTTTGCAATAATAAAACATATCTATCAAAAGAATCACATATAGGGGTCAAGTCAGCAAAGATATTTGTCTCTATAGATTTCAATGTTCAGAATACTCATTTTGATCAACTAGATGAGCAGTTTCCTTCTCAATAAATTATATCGCATACTAATAATCCTTGTTCCTATACTTATAAGAATCCTCACAACTAAAGCTTAGCGTTTTTTACAACTATACAAGGATCATTATTGGTACAACAAATTTAATTGTTGTTTCTTATATTAATACTACTTTTTCTATTAGCATAATGCTTAACTGAGGCTAATTTTCCATTCTAAAATAGTAAAAGTATCCTGGAACTAAGTGATGGAAATGGAATTGTCGATGTAATTAGCAAATGATTGGTGTTCATGTATAAAAATGCAATTTTACGATTCAATGATATGTATAGGCTTCTTTTCTCTAGATATTTCACATGTATTTTTTACTCATGTTGTAAATCTAAAATTGTTTCTTATTTTGTTCCTTCTTGCTTTTAGATTTGGCCTACTTCATGTGCAACTCACTTAGACATATTACTTATTAATATAAAGTATAAGCAATAGTAACTTAAAATAAGATGGATGGTTGATTACTTGTATATGTAAATTTTCCAGCGAGACACATAAACTTCAATGAAACTATGCTTCTACACCATCTAATTATGACATGTTACGCTTAACTATAAAATCTGAAATATCAAGCACATACCATCAAATTTCAAGGATATTACCTCTGAATCATTGAATCTAATGATATCAACAACACTAACTAAACCCTGTAAGAGGAAATGTTCCCTTTTTCTTTTTGCATCTTGGATGCTTTGATGTCTCATTCTCAGCTTTAGAAGGATCGAAGATTGAATCACAAAAGATTCAATTAAAGCATTCAAACAAAGATTAGATTAATGAAAATGTCTAGAAAAATTAAAAATTGTGAAACTTTCTTAAATGTTTTGATAACTAGGTCACAATACGAGTGTGTGGCTTCTGATCATGAAGAATAAGAGAGTAGAACGAGAGATGAAAAGAACAATCACAGAACTGGAATGTATTTCCATTGCTATTGACTAAAAGAACAATCATCGAAATGGAATGTGGCCATAGTTATCCCTTGATAAGATAATTAAGTTCAAAATGAGGAGCTCTGTACTCTTTTTTCTCTTTTGGTGTAGAAATGCAGTATATAACATTTTAACCAAGTTTTTTTTTAAGAATAAGAAAATAGATTTTAAGTAAAAATAATAATAATTATTTAGAATTAGTAATTAAGCAAATAATAGTAAAGTCTATTATTAAAAATGTTTAAAATGCTGGATAGTAATATTTAGTGTTAGAAAGTCAAGAGGAAATATATAATTTAAATAAAACAGTAACATTTATGATTAAAAATGTTACTAAAGAATATAGTTCAAATTAATGGGTAAAATTTATTGTTAAAAATGTTACAAAAATGTATAATTAAGAAAATTAGTAACATTTTCTTACATGTTGGCCGATAAATGTTAGTAAATATGGTATATGTAGTAGTGGTATTCCTGTAATTAATAATATAAATTATAAATTTAATTAATATAATATTTTATAAATTTATTTAACATAATTCTTAATAATAATGCAGTAAAATAATCAACTATAATAGTTAAATAATTAGATTAACTTTAGTATAAATTATAAATTTAATACAATAGATTATAAATTCACTTAACATAATTCTTAATTATAGTACAACAAAATAATTAGTTATAGTAGTGTTGAAGTTTCATATGGTAAGTATTTTTAAAAAAAATAATTTTCATTCAAAGAAATTATGAGTAGAATAATCCATTTTTATATTTTTTCTTGTTGTGCTTTCGTTGAATTCCATGTTGTAATTTTGTATTATGACATTAATGTGATATGAATTGATATTACTATATGAACATATGAATAGAGTCTATTTGTCATGTATTATATGCATAAATGTTTTTTTTAAAAGGTATGCCATGGAATACACTGTCAAGAAGGTCTCCTATGTAAAAGTTTGGGAACTAACCTTGGGAATAGCTTGATTTGGAAGTCTCAATCTTGCCTTCATGAGCATGGGATGTATTTTACGTGGTTTAATATCCTGACTAGACCTTGGTAATATATTCTTTTAGTGAGAGTGTATAGAAGGTGTAACTTAACATGTACTCCTAGATTACTCTAGTGTGTTGCTAATGACAATGCACAAATGTGATATTTTTATTAGCACCTCATGCATGATAACATATAGTCTATGCCCATTACATATGCATTATAATCTTATTTGTTGTTGTTTATTATGTTATGAATAAATTAAGTATGATGATGATGTGTAACTATGTATGCTATATCATATTGTAGGAGTTGTTTGTGTTTGACTAGCTGATTTGCATTCTTGCACCGTGAACTAGAGTGAGATGTTTCTCACTTCCTTTTCTGTTGTGTTGTCTTGTGATTTTTGCAGGTAATCATTAACATGGTGTTATGGATATCGGTGATGAATGTTGAGTTAACTTTCATAGGACATGTGACATTAGAGATTAGTTATGACTAGTTAGGATTTGATTTATGTTATTTAAATTGAGTAATTTATTTTATTTCCTTTGTAATTTGTTATTTCTGCTAAGTCTAGTTTATGTTAAAATGTGATCTTGTTTACTTGTGTGAATTTTAAGTTCATTTAATATATCAAGGTTATTAAGTTTATATTATAATGTGTTATGGAATACATGGGAAAGGGTGTCACTCACAACGTATCTCCTCATAAACATCATGAATTCAAAATATAGATTCATTCACATACACAATGTAATGGACCTGACTACAATATGTTCATGCTTGTGGCACCATTAACACTACAAGAAAAATGCAAATTGGAAAATTTATATTTTCAGATGAAAAATTTTCGTCAGAAATTTTCGACGGAAGATTCCGTTAGAAATTTTCAAAGGATTTTGGTTTCCGTCAGAAAATTTAAGACCTTGTTTGAACTCTTCGGGAACCCGATGATCGCTTTTTTTGAAATTTATAAACATTATTTTTAATATTATAAAATAAATAAATTTTAATTTTATTTTATAAAATAAATAAATATATATATATATATATATATATATATATATATATATATATATATATTATTGAGGAGGGTTCAAACGACACTGGTGTAACTTTTACTAATTAAGTATTACACCGCTCAATAACTTTATATTAAATGTAAATTTTGAAAATCCAACCGTTAGATTGAAAGTTCATATCTCTTAGATCATATATATATATATATATATATATATATATATATATATATATATCAAATTTTATATTAATTTAAGATGATTTGATACTTCATTCTCATAAAACAAAATTGATGTAATATATACATTTCAAAATATACTAAAATATGAACACTTTGATTACCTTCAAGTTGTTGTTCAGTTTTAACAAAATTTGACATATATGATCTAAGAGATATGAACTTTCAATCTAACAGTTAGATTTTCAAAATTCACATTTAATATAAAATTATTAAGCGGTATAACACTTAATAAAAGTTACACCAATATCGTTTGAACCCTCATATATATATATATATATATATATATATATATATATATGCGTGTGTGAAATGAATGAATGAAAGTAGATGTTTTTCCTTATTCTCTCTCTAAATCATTATTGTTGTAGCTAGACTAAGATTCCGAATTCTGTTAACACGAAGTGGACCATACATGACCCGCATAATTAGACCTAGCTCCACGGATGGCGGGTACGTCTCCACAATCACAAGCCACATCCTCATTGAATCTTCACATCAATGAGAATAAAGGATAATGATAAGAAATTTGAATCTCCAGTAGATTGCTCTCATAATATTTTAGAGCAAATTTTTTTAAAATTATTTTTTTAAAAGAGAAAAAAATTAAAATCAATTATTTCATGATAAAATTAATTTAGCATAAATTAATTTGTATAAAATTTTTCTTATTAACCTTCAAAAATCTTATTTTTAAATTATGTATAAAATGACTTTAACTTTTTTAAAAAACTATTATTACTACTATTTTCTAAAAGTACTTATTGAAAAAGTTTATCCAAATATGTTCCTTGAAAGCCTAAACCACACATGCAATCCATAAATTTAGGGTTTAAGTTGTTTATATAGATTTGCATAATTTCATTCTCTATGATATATTCCTTTGCAAACTCTATAATTTGAGTGTGAATGTATTCATGTATACATACACATGGATGTAAACTTATCAATGAGCGAGAATTAATAAAGACATAAAATCCCTTCATGATTGCTATCAAATTATAATGACAAGAAATTAGAATCTCACGTAGATTGCTCTCTTAAACAACTGTACACTCCATCAAGGCAAGATTTAAGTCGTATAGATTTGCATAATTTCATTTTCTACTATATTCTTAGTGCATAATTCGAGTTAGTGTCTTTATGTACGGATGTAAACGATAATCATTTTAGAATATGTAAAAATATCTAATCTCTGAACGAAGGCCATGGATATCTTACATAATTACAATAATATTTGGCTAGACTTGTTTACGGTGGAATTAGTTCATGAATTCTTTTTATTCGAACTAGAACAAAAAGTGTTTCAATTTAGGTATTTGACGCTTTATGAAAAACAAGAGATGGAGTAGAAAGATTCAATAATTACTCGTTTCCAAATATTCGTCAATGATTAACAAACAATAATGTTCATGCATATAAATCCTCAAATAAACCGAATGAACGATAAATATATTTGCAATACAAATCATGGTTCACTTCACATAACATTCAGGAGTTACAATATTAAAGTTCTATAACTACGTGATTAAAAGAAGAAAAGAAAACTACACTAATCCTAATCCTAAAAAGAGAAAAGAAATGTGGCCAAGAAATGATCATACCCATAAGCAATTCCATGCACGAAAGTCATATGCGCAGGCAGTGAGTGCTTGAGAGTTTCAAGTATGGTGTTTCCGACCCCCGTGAAGGTATATAACTCTCGTATTTATAGAGCCAATCAAGAGCGGTTAATTTTGTGCATGTTTGTCATTGGAAGATAACCGTTATCCACTATGCTTATTACGTGGCTTTAAGACGTAACTTCTCGTAACCGTTCATCCCACGTTTCAACTTTCTCGATTCGATCCTTAATAACCACCTTGGTGTGCCTTAACTGTCAGGAACCTCCAATAACTACCCTACACTTTTTCGAGTCACTCTCGAGTATGCATGTTTAAAATTTCTGATGTTCCTCCTTGGTAGGTGTTGTATCAGTCAATTCTTTCGAGTGGCAAACTATCTTTTGAGTAGCCCTAACAAATGCCCCCCTAGGAATTCAGTTTCGATGAACATACTGGGTGAAAAAGAACTGAATTCCTATCAAGATTTTTTTCGATGCTTTCTCGAATGTTTGCTAATTGGTGACTTGTATTCCTTCGATCAAAACCTACTTCTAGTGATTCATTTAATGCAGTGACCGTTTGATGTGACATTGATTACCCTGACGGCGCGTGCTTGCATTTTTCCCCAAATCTTATCAATGTAAAATGTTTTTTGGCGGCGGCCGTTTTCATCATTTGTCTTAAAATTTGAATTAATTCATAGGCCCATTTCACTTTAGGCCCGTTAAAACTCTTTTTACCCTAAGGTGAAAACCACTTTCACCACTTTCTTCCTTCGCGCCTAAGTCTCCTTGCCTTCTCTTTTTGCTCTGTTTCTTGGTTCTCTTCTCCGGCAATCTTGCACTCCTCCATTCCTTCATTCACAAGTTCTTTGCCTTTGTTTGTCATGGCCTCTTCTGCTGCGTCAACTTCTGCCATTGCCTCTGTTTTGTCTCCCACATTGGCGGCTGCTTCGTCTACACAACCAATGCTACAGTCTGCACCGTGAAGGATGGTGATGATACTTTCGTCCCTACCCCAAGCATGGAGGAAGCGAGCATAAAGATTTTCCAGTCACAGGTACTTCTCCCTTTCACCCTTGCAGATGGCACAACGCATGCTTTTTTAGGTCCGTTTATGGGTCAAAATAAGAAAAAATTTGGCAATACATTGTTACCTGAAGAATCCTCTACATATACCCTTCATTCACTCTTCACAAATAGACCTATCCTTGTTCGGAGATACCACTAAGATTCTTAGGGCTTTTCCCCCCACCAAGGATAGGCATTCACAATGGCTGGCACGTGTAGAAGGTGCAATGAAACCTATGTGGGTGGAAACTAGTATTTTCGAATTCATCCAACTTGCTAAATTTGATCTACAACTTTTCGACCCCCAAATGCTTCTTTCTGCCATCTTTTTCTAGAATAGAGAGACTCGAGCTTTCGAGTTCCCATGTGGTTTTGTATGTTCGACTCTGTTAGATATTGCTGCGATTACTGGCTTGGCCCCTATAGGAGATAGGTTCTATCCTGATGCCTTCGAAGAGGAGATTTCGATCAAAGAAACTTCCATATCTTGGGACAAGAAGACTTATCTGGCCTTCATCAATGCCCATATGGGAACACTGGGTACCCTTGTTTTGACTTCCGAACATATTGCATTTTTAATGTACTAGTTGTCTGCTTGCGTCTTCTGTACTCCCTCTCTCCAGGTTCCAAAATACTATTATGTCTTAGCTCAAGCCTTGCATTTGAAAAAGAAAATTTGCTTGAGCAAACTCGTATTAGCTTCCCTATACACCTGTCTCGATGAAGCTTCGGAAAACCATTTCCAAGAATCTGGCCCTTGCAATCACTCTGAACCGTTATGGCTACTACAATTATGGCTTAATGCGATTTTGGAGAAGAAGCTCTCACTTACTTCGTCTTTCGCTCTAGTGTGTGAACTCGAAGGAGCCCGTTTGACCACGCTTACTCCTCGAAAGCGTTCAATTGACAACTTCGCAAAATATATTGACGCGATTCTCAGTTTCAGTGAGTTTAGCGAGGACTTAGCCTCTTTCATACGTACTACCCTTATAGGTCCTCCTTGGCTTCGACAAAATAACCAAGTTGGGAATATGGCTCTGGATTCTATTGAAATGTGGTTCGGGTTCTTATCCTGGGATGTGATAATATCTGGTATGCGACAAAAAGATGTTAGGATTTACCCCTACCAACCTCAACTTTTTTCGCGACAATTCAGGCTTTGTTAGATGAAACCTCTTCCCCTTCGACGAAAAGAAAGTATAGATGCAAATATCTGTGTCGAGAAAGGGAATTATGAGGAAGTTTTGGATTTTATTCTGCGCCCTGAGAAACAACTTAACCTCACACCTTGTTCTTTTTCTCCTTCTTTCTTAGTCTCTAAATGTTTTCTTCGTTGGTGGTGTGAGTACTATGTTGACAAAATTCTCGACTTTGATGAGTTTTTGAAGAAGCTGATTAATTCTCCCCTTTCTTCGCAGGGTCCAAAACAATAAGGTACTTACAAGAACCAAACTATTATTTATCAATTCGAGCAATTTTTTAAAGTTTGCTATCGACCTGATAACATTAGTCGAACCATCTTTGATGCGTCTGTCTCTTTATCGAAAATGGTACAAAGGAACATCCGCTCGAAAAAGGTGATTAATCCTCGAGGAAAAACTGATTTTGAAAATTTTTGTCCTAAAAATATTCCTTCTCTTCCAAATGCTCGTTTTGGTTTAGTTAAACATTTATCTCGCCCCCCTTAGGTGAAGACACTTGACCCGTTTTACCTTGAGCGCAAAGAGATTCCTGTAAAGGATCGAGTTACCTATGCGCGATGTTCCATGTACGATTTTCCTCGAAGGAGATGGTGGCCAATGTGTTTGGTCGATAATACTAATCCTCCTCCTGGTAAATGTCTTTATCTAAAAACAAAATTGTCGAATTTCATTTTATACTTATCTCATCTTTTGTCTCTGTTATGTAGTTTCTATTCCTCAACGTGTTCCTCAACATGTTGAAGAAACTCCCAACTGGGAAAGTGATGAGGATGATAATAAGGGGTCTTCATTGAAGACTCGAAAAAGAAAGACTGCTTCTGACAAGGTTTTCCTATGCTCTAAGGTACAACTCTTTCGATCTACCCTTTCAATCAAATTTTTGGATTTACTTCACATTACCTTCTCTGATTCTTCTCCTATTTTCAGAGTCTCGAACCTCAAAAAAACAAAAGGCCGATTCAGCAAGTGCTAAGACTGTGAGTAATTCATATTTGCCCTTACATTCTCTCTCTCTATTTGTAGGTCTCGACCACAAGAAAATTTTTTATTCTATTTTCAGGTTTCGACTACGAAAAAGCCAGATAAAGGGAAAGGGAAGTTAGTGATTCCTCTCCCCAAGAAGACTCAAAAACCTCCCGTCGAGAAACTTCTTAAGGATGCTATGAAATCTATCCCCAAGGTATTTCAACTTTCAAACTCGATTTCTAGTTTAACTTCTCGCTTTTATATTGCTTCGATTTTCTAAATTTCTTCTTTATCTACAGGATGTCGAGATAATCCAACTCAATTCTTCTCGGGAAATGTCTATGGATATTCCCCCTCTTACTGGGGCGTCTCAGCAGGTTCGGTTTTCTTCAACCCTCACTTTTCTATACTTTTTACTTTTTCCTTATTCTAACTTCATCATTTTTTGCAGTTGGCCACTCCCCAATTGAACATTGTCGAGATGGCCTCGATGATGGCCTCGATAGAGATTCCTCCTCAAAGTGATGAGGGGAAGGTCCCTTCATTGGAACCTTTGGTGAACACCACAAAAACTCCTCGCCATTCCTCCTAAGATGAAGCTCCTTCTTTCGAGCTAAAACCTCCAATTAGTCTGAATCGAGGTATATCTCTTTTACTTTCTATTGATTGTCATAAAGTGCTATGTCTTTCTTAGTTACTCCTTTTTCCTTATACAGATTCAACTGAGTCTCCAAAGCCCTTTACTCCTTCTCCTTCGACCCAAGGTGGTCTCGAATCTTCGACACCAGCACTTGCTTCGATCCCTTCAACTGATTTGGACTTAATCAGTTTTTTCAATGAAGAGGATGAAGAAGTCAACAACATTTTCGACGTTCTTGACAATTGGACAAGTGGTCCTTCTACCTCGGAAAAGGCTCCTGAACAAGTTTCTGAGTCAACTCCTGCTTTCCAACTTCTGCTTGAATCTTTCAGGTCGAAGGCCTACGTAGAGGACCTCGATCAGGCATTCCTCATTCCAGAATTTAAGATCGAGGTCGAGCAGATGGTGGAGGATTTGTTGGCTTACTCGGACCTTCCTCCTAAGATTCACCTCGAGCTCCAAGAATTTATCAAGCCATTTACCCTCGCTTGGGATCTTTGATCTAAATGGTCTTCTGCATTTCAAGAAGTGGCCCACATTGAAGTCGAGAGCGAGGGAGATCGTGCCAGACTCGAACATCTTTCACAGGAATTGCTTTCTATCATAAAGTCTACTGAGGAGATGATTCCTGCTCTGAAGAAATTACAACAGGAGGAAGCGGATGTCGAGAAATCAATTGAGGCCCTGCAACATGAGCTGAATAACCTTCACTCCAAACAAACTGCTCTGAAAACTCAAAGTCAAGAGGTTATTCAGCGTCAGAAGAGCCTCAAAGAAGAGGGAAAGGTGATTTCTTCAAGACTTGCAAAGACCCTTGAGCAGAAGAAACACCTGGAGACCCAGTGCACTTCTCGAAAGAAGAGCTTGGACAAAGCCTATCAAGCTTATCAAAGTTTTAAATCCAAGTTTTGTAATATTTAATTAAATTCTCAAACCCTGATTTAATTTTTTTTTTTAGGTTTATGTTGGATGTATGCTTTAATATTCTGACCTTTTATGAAAACATTTCAAGTATTTCCCATTAATCACTTTACTTGCTGCATTCGAATTTATTTCTTTAATCACGTATGCGTTTTTCGAGTATACTTGTTCGATTATAAAGGGACCTTCCCAATTATAAGACCACTTTCTTAAGTGTCGAGATTTTTGATCAATGGGAAGAATCACTTTCAACACTAAGTCTCCAACTCGAAAATCGCGCACTTTGACTCTTTTATTGTATGTTTTCTCGATTCTTTCCTTTTGTTGAACAAGATTTTGTAATGCTATCAACCTTTCTTCCTCTAAAGATACTAACTCGTCATACATTAGATTCCAATAATCCTCGATAGGCAAGTCATTCTGTTTTTGTATATGAATTGATTGTAAATTAATATCTATAGGAAGAATAGCCTCATGCTCATATACCAGTTTGTATGGGGTAGTTTTTGTGGCATCTCTTGGTAAATTTCTATAAGCCCACAATACTTGGACAAGTGTTTCGTGCCAATTTCGAGGTCTGCTCGAGATATGTTTCTTAATTAAACTAATAACTATTTTATTAGCAGCTTCTACTTGTCCATTTACTTGTGCATAATACGGTGTCGAAGTCATGAACTTAATTCCCCTCGATTGAGCATATTGAGCAACTTTTCGCCCTGTAAAAACTGTGCCTTGATCAGTGGTAAGTTTTTGAGGAATCCCAAACCTTGTTATAATATGATCTTCGACAAAATCAATTATGTCTTTTTGCTCGACTTCCTTCAAAGGAATTGCCTCAACCCATTTTGTTAAATAATCTATAGCAACTAATATATATTTATGATTTTTCGAGGAGGGTGGATGAATTTGCCCTATTATATCAATTGCCCAACCTCGAAATGGCCAAGGTTTAATAATCGAATGTAATTCACTTGCTAGTACCCTTTGTATTGGTTCATGTCTTTGACATTCCTTGCAGCTCTTTGCGAATTCAATGCAATCTTTAATCATGGTTGGCCAATAGAAACCTTTTCTCGACAAGGTCCACTTTATCTTTTCACTTGCTTGATGTGCTCCACAGATACCTTCATGTACTTCTACCATAACTATGTAACTTTCATGACTCCCGAGGCATTTGAACAGAATCCCATCGAAACCACTTTTATATAATTCATTATTTAGCAAGACATAATTGAGGGCTTGGAGTTTGATTTTTCTTTCGACTTTCAAATTTGGATTTTGCAAGTACTCGACCAATTCCTTCCTCCAATCTTGCTGGCTCGATGAGCAGCTCGAGTCTTGAATTCGATTAGTTTTTCATTCAAACACTTATATTCCCGAGTTAGTTGTTTAATGACGAGTTGTGAATCTCCTCGAATTACCACACTCCTAGCACCTAACTCTTTAAGGATCTCGAGTCCAGTAATGAGCGCTTGATATTCAGTTTCATTATTCGAGTATCCTTTGTTCATTTTTAATGACAATTTAGTTGGAATTCCTTCGGGGGAAATGATTAACAAACCTATCCCAGTGCCTAGTTCATGTTTCGAGCCATCGAAAAATAATTCCCAAGGTTTGGTGGTTAAGCAATTGATTTCTTCAGTTATTTTTTAATGATCCGCGAGAAAATCCGCAATTACTTGTCCCTTTGTGGATTTTAAAGGATCGAAAGTTAATGAATATTCAGTTAATGCAAGTTCCCATTTGCCAATTCGAGAATGTAAGGTTTACTCAACATGTACTTAATAACATTACTTCGACAAAATACTACAACATCATAGGGTCTAAGATAATACTTCAACTTTGTACAAGCAACATAAAGACTTAAACATAATTTCTCTAAAGGAGTATATCTATTCTCAACTCCTACTAACATTCGACTTAAGTAATAAATGACTCTTTCGATGCCATTGTCATCATCTTGCGCCAGCATGCCCGCAATAATCGAATCGTTAGCTGAAATGTACAACTTCAATTGTTTTCCTTTATAGGGTGGTGCAATCACTGGAGGATGAGCCAAATAAGCTTTGATTTCATCGAACGCTGTCTGGTGCTCTTCTTCCCATCAAAATTCCTCCTCCTTTTTCAGACGCAATAGAGGAGAAAACACTTTAGTTTTGCCAAATAAATTCGATATGAATCTTCTAAGAAAGTTTACTTTACCTAGAGAGATTGAAGTTCTTTCTTGTTCGATGGAGGTGTAGTTTCCATGATAACTTTAGTCTTGTTTTTATCCACTTCGATCCCTTTCTGGTGTATGACAAATCCCAGAAAATCTCCTGCTGTAACACCAAAAGCACATTTTAGTGGATTCATTTTTAGACCATGTTTCCTCATTCTCTCGAAAGATAATTTTAAATGGCATAAGTGTTCCTCTTTTTGTTTTGACCCAACAATTATATCGTCAATATACACTTGTAAAAACTTACCAATTAAATCATGGAATATTAAATTCATTGCCCTCTGATATGTGGCACCTGCATTCTTCAATCCAAATGGCATCATCACCTATTCATAAACGCCTAAAGCACCTGGACATCGAAAGGCAGTTTTCGATACATCATTAGCTGCAATATAAATTTGGTTATATCCAGAATAACCATCGAGTAAACTCATAATTTCGTTACCTGCAACAACATCTATCATAGTCTCAGCAATAGGCATAGGATACTCATCCTTGGGTGTAGCTGTGTTGAGATCTCGAAAATCAATGCATACCTTGAGTTTTCCATTCTTTTTTATGACGGGCACAATGTTCGATATCCATTCAGCATTTCTCGAGGTCCTGATGAACTTGGCTTTCAATAACCTCTAAATTTCTTCTTTTATCTTTTCAATTACCTCAGGAGCAAACCTTCGAGGACTTTGCTTAACTGGTTTCTTTCCCGGAATCATAGGTAATCTATTCTCTACTAATCCTCGATCCAATCCCAGGATTTCATCATAATCCCATGCAAAGTAGTCTTTATATTCGTGCAACACTCGAATTAATTCCCCCCTCATCTTTCCTTGCAAGAGTTTGCTAATATAAGTAACCTTCTTATTTTCGACAGTACCCAAATTGATTTCTTCGAGTGGGTCTTGAGATTCTAACTTGTGTTCTTCATTGGTTGCCCTTTCGAATCCCAATGATGAATCGTCAAAAATACAATCTAACTTTAGTTCTGACTCTTGCTTTTTGTCTGCTTTCAAAGTCTCGACCTCTTGGTCCATTCTATCATTTTCTATTTTTTGTTTTTCTTTTTCTTTCTCGACCTCTTGGTCCATTTGATCTTTCTTCGTTATTTGTTTTTCTTTCTCTTTCTCGACCTCTTGGTCCATTCGATCTTTCTTTGTTTTTTGTTTTTCTTTTTCTTTGGCCAAAGTGGCCATATTACTTTCACCATCTCTAGATTTCTTTGACTCTTCTTTGTCTTTACATTCTTCGGCCATGTTGGCCGTTCAATCGGCCATGTTGGCCGACATTCGAGCTAAAAAGCTCGAATAAGGATCCTGATCCTTCATTCTTCCTCTTGAGCCGATTCTTTCTCGGCTCGAATAACAAAACCTATTTTTACGTCCTAGAAAAATATTTTCCTGACACCTTCTTCTTCATCCATGATACTAGCATTATGAGCATCGAAAGGCTTAGTCTTTGCAAACGCAGTCAACTGTTGATCTGCAAAATACATGCCCACTTCGTACTCCTTCTAGTCAGCATCAAGTACTTCCAAACCTTCATCATCATTCCAAAAAAAGATCTTCTGGTGAACAGTCGAGGGAACAACTCCTACTCCATGAATCCATTCACGCCCCAATAAGACATTGAAATTCGCCTTCGATGGAGTTACTATGAACATAGTAGTTCTTTTCACACTTCCGATCTGTACATCGAGCAAAATCATGCCCTCGGGTTGTGATGACTTCCTTGCATAATCTGAGATACGTATGTTATGGGGCTTTAAATCAGCCAAGGTCTTTCCAAATCTTTTCAGCATGGTCCTGGGAAGTATGTTTATCGCTGCTCCTCCATCAACCAAAACCTTGTTAACCTCATTCCCCTCAATCATCAAAGTTAACAACAAAGGCTTAAGATGAGCCTTCATATCTTCAGTAGGGGAGTCGAACACAGCTGAGTTAAACTTGGGAATGACCCTCAAAATTTGATTGACCCACACAATTTTTGACTCATAGTTAGGATCTTCGAAAAAATCCTCTCGATGAATATCCTCCTGCTCGTTCACAGATTCCATGGCCCCAGCATACTCAAAAGGCAAGATTGACACTATTCCGCAAATGTCTTCCAAAGAGTCATCGAAACCACTCTCGAAACAATCAGTTATCAGATCTTCATCATCCTCCATGAACTTATGAGACGACTCACACTTTTGTGGCACTGGGATCGAAAAACAGTTTCCTCTGAAACCTTCAAATGTAGCCTTCCTCATCCTCTGCTGTCTCCTCTACTGGGTCTTAGTCAAATTGTTAAAAGGTTGTCAAAAACCTCGTCCAAAGCCTCCAGACATGCTCGAGAACATCCCAGGAACCCTAGAGGTATTCGAGAATTCTCCAGGAACTCCTTCGAATGTAGGCCCAGCATAATTCATGACTTTTTTTCCTCGCCCCATTCCAACCATGTGCCTTGGTGGAGCATTCCACTTTCCCACTGGGACATTAGCATTTGGCACAAAAGTATTGCCAAACCTCGATGAATTATGCATCTCCATCTTTTCCATTGGAGCATTATATTGAGGCATATGTACCTGCCTCATTGTCAAACCAGTGTTCGACCCAGTATTAGGTTTACCTTTTTCTCGAAGTTTCTCAGCTTTATAGCTTTTCATGACCTCTGACTCTTTGAAAGCCTTAGCAGCAGCTCTGTCGAATACAACACTGCATCGAGGACACAACATGACTTCTCTCTCAGCATCCTTTTTCTTGGATAGGAATTCGACCAGACTATCTCCCTCTTTTGGATAGATTGGCTCTTCTTCTTTAGCAAAGTCATCCATCAACTCCTCGAGTTTTTCATCAGAAATAGGCTCAATATTCTCATCATATTTGATGCTAACTTCGACCATATTAATTCCCATCGAGACTGGCTCCATATATCCCGTATGAGCTGCAAATGGGTCAGTGTCCACTTTCATATCCTTTTCCTCGAAAGCTAGGCGACCCTCAGTGATCGCTTTCTCGATCATATCCCTGAAACACACACAATTATTAGTCCAATGGCCATACTATTATGATATTTACAAAATTTCTTCCCTTTTCTTTGTTCGAACGGAGGAATTTTATGGTTATCTAAGAGTGCAATCTGTCTGTCCTTTAATAAAATATCAAATATTTTATCGGCCTTAGTCACATCGAAACTATATCGCCTAGTTGTACTCCTTTCTATATTATCTCCTGTTTCAACATTTGACATTGATAAGTTGTGCTAGGACGCAATTCAGTTATGTTAACCTTGAAATCCTCACTCGAACCCTCACAATTAGCATCCTCACCTATTTCTATGTTTGTGTTTTCTAAATAGGCTACCTTTTGTTTTTGAAGAAATCTGTCAAACTTCCTTAACCTCTCTTTCTCTAATTTAATTTGCTCGATCCTCCTTACTTTCTCTGCTAACTGGGCCATATCTCTTCACTGTCCATTGACTAATTTTTTACGAATTGAGAAATCTAACCCTGTTGCAGCAATCTTAACTAATTCGTGTTCAGGTATATTAGTATAACATCGAGATTTTAACTGCCTGAACCTATTTAAATAGTCGTATAATGTTTCATGGTTTTTTCTTTTAACATTCATTAAATCAACTATACTAACTTTTGTTTCTCCCTGAAAGAAATGTTCATGGAAATTACCTTCTAATTGAGCCCAAGTATTTATCGAATTAGGAGACAATGTTGTAAACCATGTAAAAGCATGCTTAGTCAGCGAACTCAGAAAATATTTCATTTTTAAATATTTATTGTTCGCTAAATCTCCATATTCGACTAAATATCTAGCTATATGTTCGAAAGTGGACTCATTCAATTCTCCGGCAAATTTTGAAAATTTCGGGACTTTTGCCCCCTAGGCAATTCTACCTGAGTTATATAATCTGGAAAAGCAGACACAAAATAAGGACGTTCATTTCGACCTACCTCGAAACCATGCCTGTTTAGTACTCTTTCTACAATTTGATCTAAGTTATCATCAGGGATCCTATTAGGTCGACCTACGTTTTGGGGAATAACTCCATTCCCACCTAGATTCTCCATATCATTTAGATTTGCACTCATGGCTCTCGAAGGTGGACCATCACCCAATTTATCTCCTATTTTGTTTATCAATTCATACAAAGGAGTCATTATGTTATGCATTTGGGTTGACAACAAATTGACCATGCATGTCATGATTACTATGGTCCATCTGTTGTCGAAAGGCCATCATGGCTTGATTACTAATCCCTGTGGGGACATAACTACTCTGTCGAACCAAAGACCCTTCGTGACTTGTCCCTACGTGTTGATACGAGTCTTGCATAACAAAACCCAAACCATTTGGACCGAGATTATATCCCTGTGGGGATACATGCATTTGTGAATTTGGTCCTAAATAAGGTATTGACATTTCGACGTGCACAGGTTGGCTATTTCGCCAATTTTGTGGCATACCCCATGGATATTCTCTAGTGGCATTCGCGAGTTCTTGGGACACATTGGTTTGCCTAGCCACATTTTCGAGTACAACAGGGGGTGATGTTGCCCCCCTTGTCACAACAGTCACGTTATCTGGGTTGGGATTTACGTGTTCTACATCTACTTGATTATCATTATTCCTATTATTAGACGTAGACATGGTTCTTCCACTCCTAAGTCTCATACAACATATATACCTAACACTAGTTCAGTTATGTTTGTCAATTAAACGGGTCCCATCGGGCGTGCCAATTTGTTTACGGTGGAATTAGTTCATGGATTCTTTTTATTCAAACTAGCACAAGAAGTGTTTCAATTTAGGTATTTGACGCTTTTATGAAGAACAAGAGATGGAGTAGAAAGATTCAATAATTACTCGTTTCCAAATATTCGCCAATGATTAACAAACAATAATGTTCATGCATATAAATCCTCAAATAAACCAAATGAACGATAAATATATTTGCAATACAAATCATGGTTCACTTCACATAACATTCAAGAGTTACAATATTAAAGTTCTATAACTGCGTGATTAAAAGAAGAAAAGAAAACTACACTAATCCTAATCCTAAAAAGAGAAAAGAAATGTGACCGAGAAATGATCATACCTAGAAGCAATTCCATGCACGAAATCCATATGCGCAGGCAGTGAGTGCTAGAGAGTTTCAAGTATGGTGTTTCCGACCCCCGTGAAGGTACATAACTCTCGTATTTATAGAGCTAATCAAGAGCGGTTAATTTTGTGCATGTTCGTCATTGGAAGATAACCGCTATCCACTATGCTTATTACGTGGCTTTAAGACGTAACTTCTCGTAGACGTTCATCCCACGTTTCGACTTTCTCGATTCGACCCTTAATAACCACCTTGGTGTGCCTTAACTGTCAGAAACCTCCAGTAACTACCCTTCACTTTTTCGAGTCACTCTCGAGTATGCATGTTTAAAATTTCTGATGTTCCTCCTTGGTAGGTGTTGTATCAGTCAATTCTTTCGAGTGACAAACTATCTTTCAAGTAGCCCTAACAAGACTTAAACTGAACTTTTATAAAGGAAAAAAAATAAAAAGATATTTTTAGTGATATATATATATATATATATATATATATATATATATATATATATATATATCACCTAAACTAGTCACTATTGTAAACGATTCAAGTAGATATAATATATTTGAAGTTTAAGTTTTACTTATATAAAAATGAAATGGCTCAAATTTGTCTCATATATTCAAATTTAATTTATATTTTTGTTTGAATAGTGTTGGCATTCAATCATTAATAAGAACAGTCATTAACTTAACTTTATTTTTGTCGAACTAGATTAGTTTAAGATGATATCTTAGAATACAAATACAAAATCAAAAAGTTTATTCTTCAGTTGTTTAAATTTTTTGAATTTTAGGCTCGTCTTATTTATTTGTTTATGACTTTATTAGTTATAATTTTTTTTATTTATATTTATCTTCAACTAATAGTTTTTTTAATGTAGTATTTAATCGATGCTTTTATGCTAATAAAAACATTAAATTCGTAATAAAAAATAACTTTGTATTCATGAAGATGACGCGTAAAATTAGAGATAAAATCTTTGATGATGAAAATGGTACGTGGACTTTTTAAAACAAATATATACTCATTCATTTAAAGTACAACTCTTCAAAACTGAAATTAAGTAAATGGTAATATATATAAGATGATAATATATTTTTGAGCTAATTATTTCAATATAAAGTCTGAGTTTGACTAATGTTAATTAAAAACTTGAGCTTGTTTGTTTAACTACACAAATGAGCTTGAGTAATCATATTTATAATTAAATTATACTCGAATAATTTATGATGTGTTTGTAAAAACAAAATTTAAGGTATTGCTAAATAAACTCAACATAAATTAAATCGTTAATTTCTTCATGCGCTATGATGTTTGGCACAAAGCTTGATGTCTTGTTTTGTACCTATTTTTTTCACTAAATCTTATTATGAATTTCTTAATAGTAATGAATATATATTTTGTTAGGCTTAACTTTTTATTTTTAATTTTGGTCTTTATAAAATTATTATTATTTTAAATAGTACTTGTATTTTTTTTTCGTTCATGGAGTATCCACCGCCCATAGCTGGGCAAGATTTAAAGGTGGATCAACCCCTACCGCTGAACCACACGCTTGAGGTTTCTGGTTATTTTGTTTTAATCATTGTATTATACTCAATTTTTTTAATCTTTTTAGTATGTGAATAATTTGCTTTTAATTTTTATTAATTTTTTTTCAAAAGATAATTCAATGAATAAAATATTTCAAGGAATAAACTGAAAAATAGATATATTATAAGAATTGAAAAAAATAGCAAGGATAAAAATAAAAAATAAAAAGTAAATTGGACAATAATTAGTTTAAAAGATATTTTAACAAAGACTAAAATAAAAATTATATATTACAGGAAAAAAACACATTTAAATCATTATTCTTTTATTGGATTATAGATGGCAGATTATAAATAACCTAAACTTTTCTTGTACCCAAAATTAAAAAATTAGCCAAAGCCTATAAAAATTTATCCAAGCACCAACTCATTGCAACAAACATCAAATTTGTCCAAAACAAACATCAAATTCATCCTTTGAAGTCCTTGTCATCAATGATTATGTCTTTCGCATGTGTGAACAAATTGTGATGTAAAAAAGTAGAGAAGAGGTTTATAAGTCCACACTTTTTTTTTTTTAACAGCGAAGAAAATTTTCATTGAAAAGGTATCAGTGGTACCAAAAAGAGAAAAGGAAAAGTGTACATATAGAACCAAACATATCAGTCCCATGAAGAGAATAAAAGAGAAAAGAAAATTACACACTTCTATCGCTTCTTCTGTTGTTTCAGTAAACCTTTCATAACCCTCTACTACTACCCTATAAGAGAAACTTTCCCCTACCCTCCCAACCTCTCTAACTAATCGTGTTGATTTGTTTTTACATCTCGTCCCCATTCGTCAAAAAACAAGTTCATTACCTGACCCTTCCCTACAAGATTGCAAACAAGCCTACCCAGTTGTTGATATCACCTTACCATATATACACCCCACTCCCATCCTAGTTGTCTTCCACCTACACCGACACATCAGGCCCCTAATCTGCATATGCATAGACCAGGATTGCAGCACCATTGTGAAAAAGTATACCGGAAAGTCTTTGTGAAGGATGACAGCCACCTCCAGTTGTGAACCTGAATCTCTTTCACTAGACTATCAAAACAGAAGCTGCTATCATTGAACCTGCCGAGGTTCCTTGTCCTCCACATTGTCCAAGTAGTGACCAACCACACGGTACGCCAATATTCAACCTGTGCATTTTAGTTAATAGGTCTAGGAATGAAGTTCAAATGCTCCAAAATGCACCTAGGGAGGGGGCAGGACAATTAATCCAAGATAGACATACCTTCCATACTTTGTCAACCACCGGGCAGGTGTAGAACAAATGATAATCAATTTCAATATCATGCTTACAAAATACACATAGTGCATCATTATCTGATAGGGCAATGCTCCTACTAGCCAGATTATCCACCGTCGGGAGGCCCCTACTCATCATTCTCCAAGCAAAAATTTTAGCTTTTGGTGGTGTCGGGATGGACCAAATAATGTTAGGTGCACCATTATTGGATCCTACAACAACTTCAGAGGTGATGGCACTATATGCATACCTGATTGTATAAGTTCCAGGCGGTTCACACAACCACCACCATGAGTCAACCTGCTTCGCCCTAAGACTACACTCCGCAAGTTGTTGCATTAATTGCTGCTCCAACGGTATCTCCCATTCGAATCTTTCCCGCCTCCATTGTAGCTGCCAAGCCCAACTATTGTCCGTCCAAGAGCCCATATCCTGAATAAAATGATTTTGCTGCTCAGAAATAGTGAATAGCCTCAGAAAAACACTTGCTAGACAGATTGGGCCCGTCCAATTATCTAGCCAAAATCTAGCTCTTGATCCTGATCCAATTCTCCACTTAAACTTCCTTTCAAACCAATTGTCTTGTTCTAGTCCACCACATACCATAAGTAGATCCCTCCACCATATGGAATCACTTCGGGAACTACTTTGAGCACAAAGGTTTGTCCCACCACCATATCTCGAATATAATACCCTGGCCCATAGAGAATCATTTTGGTGAAAAAGAGACCACCTCCAATTGGCTAACAAAGCCATATTAAACCTGGTAATATTTTTAACTCCTAATCCCCTCATCTTCTTTGGCAAAGTCACCCTATCCCAGCTTATCCAACAAATTTTGCGTTGATCTTCCTTACAACCCCATAGAAAGTTTCTTTGTAGACTAACGATTTCTTTGTTGACACTAGCAGGCATTCTGAAGAAAGAGAGAAATAATAGTGGTAGCGAGGTTAATACCGAGTTCAATAAGCACACTCTACCAGCCATTGATAGGACCTTGCACTTCCATGAGGACAACTTTTTCTGAATTTTGATAACAATGGGCCTCCACGTCTCTTTCTTTCTTGGATTGGCGCCAATGGGAATCCTGAGATATGTAAAAGGAAAGGATAGAAGTGTGCAATTCAATAAGTGAGCATAACCTTCCGCTAAACCAGAATCAATTCCCATAGCTCCGAACTTACTCTTACAAAAGTTGACTTTCAAACCCGAAACCATCTCGAAGCATCTCATCATACTTCTAATTGCCATTACATTCTGTATGTTTGCCTCACTAATAAACATGGTATCATCAGGGTATTGGATAATACTGATAGGAACCTGTTGAGAGCCAACCTTCACACCACAAAAGCTATTTTGACTCACTGCTTCCCTCATCAGTCCCATTAACCCTTCCGCTACCACTGTGAAAAGGAACGAGGACAATGGATCACCCTATCTAAGCCCCCTTTTGGGGCCGAATTCCTCTGAACGGCTTCCATTCACAAGCACAGACACTGTGGATGACATGAGGCATTCACTGATCCAACTAACGCTTTAACTAGAAACGGATATCTATAACAAGATATTTATGATGAAATTATATATGATGTATAGAGGGAGGTTCTATAAGTACGATGGTTCTTCAATTCAGTGTATTAATATTTTGTTCTCCAACACATATTCATGCCTTTGTTCATGAGCTTTTAATGCAGAATTTTTAGGGTACCCGTAAGTCGTATGTTGTTGAAAATTTTGCCTCTAATGTCATTCTAAAACTATAACCATAAAACTTGTTTGAATACTTATGGGTTTCAATATAAATAGTTATACATAAAATATTATCCTATTTTGATGGATTTATTTATTTTAAAAGATCTCATGGTTAACTTTTGATTTGACAAATAAAATTTTCAGTCAAATTAAATATTATTAAATTTTGATAAATTATTAAATGGACAGTAAGTTTTACTCTAAGATCCTCTATTATGTTATTGACTATTTATTTGTTAGCCATAAAATGTCATCTACTATTTATCATTTTCAATTATTAAAAAAAATACACAAAAATATAACAAAATGCCACTTTTATTAATTACTAGTTGAAACACAAAGAAAGTCACGTCCAAGTATTTACATTTTTATTGCCCTAAATTTATCATTATATATATATATATATATATATATCATTTTATTTCATTATGCATTACCGTGTATATTAATTTTATTTTAATATTTTTTCAAACACATGTTTATTATATATTATGGTAAAAATATAATGATGTTATAATAACGTTTTAGTGATACATTTTTAAAACCAGTGTTTATACAAACACTTCAACATCGTTAAAGGGGCCCACCGTGGCTTGAGTCCATTAGCAAGCAAGTATTTAAAAAAATAAATAATTGATCTCAACATGTCAGTGTTTGAATTGGATTTATTGTTATCTAACATCATTTGGGCCTCCATTTGATCTCTGCAATGGCCCGCCAAAGGCACCGTTCACACATTCATGTGGAGACTTTCAATAAAAAACACTTTTTCATTTCACACTTCACTTCGTCTATTCAATTTTCTTCACATCTGAATATTTTTTGGTTACAAAAAGAAAAAAACTTTACATCAGAATATACTATTCAATCAACCTTTTATGGTGAGTGAGTTTAGATATTGGTACGAGGAATTAGTTTCTAACTCCAATGTTGTATTTACATAAAAAAAAATTCTCACAAAACTTTAAATTTAGATATAGTGAATATATATTTTTACATAAAAAATAATGCTTCATGATTTAAATATATAGTATGAAACCTAATATTAAGTTGAGATAACATATAAAGTTCTAGGTTCAAATTTTATTTTCAATTTATTATTATTTTATTTTTCATACCACTTAATTAAATAGAAAACTTAATTTTTCTTAATATTTTATATCATTTTTACTTTTTAAAATAAAATTATTTATAAAGTTTCTCTTTTCCCATTTTCATATTTATTTTAATTTTTCTTAAAATAAATTAAATAAATGTAACTTTCAAATGAATTAATTTTAATAAAGATATCAACTTTTTTTAGTCATTATAATATAAGAATATTTTAATTTCACCCTTTTAATGTGTTTCAATTTAGTTATTATTATCCTTTTTTTCCCATTTCAATGACATGATTAATAGATATTGAATGTTTCATAATCATTGAAGTAATAATAATAATGATAAGAAAATTTAAATCTAAAGATGAAAAACATTAGTCTTAAAAAATATTACCATTATCTCTCTCTATATAAGAGATTCTTTTGGTTTTTTTATTTTATCTTTTATATATATATATAAGAATTTCTTCAAATTATTTCTCATTAATTATTTTTTAAACAAAAATAATATTATTCACTTTATAATTTTATTATCAATAAACAATAAATACTATACAGTAATAATTTTGCAGGCCTAGAGGAATAGGTTGGAATCTCAATTTTGAAGCCCAAAAACAACCAAAACTAAATTGGTGTAGGATTGACATGTGTTGTGCTTCATGTTTTAATCCTCGTACTAGTACTATTTGAGTATTTGTATATTTTAACCCCTATACTTATTTGTTCCTTTTTGATTTTATACAAGTGCAATCTTTACCTTTTAATCCATACATTTAGAAATTATTCGTTTAGACCTTATTCAAGTTATTTATTTTATGTTTTATTCTTATTAACACATTTTTCTATTCTTCTTCCTTCTACTTATTTTCTTCTTCCTTCTTTGTTTTATTTTATTTTTGTCAACAATACATTCTTCCTCCTTTTATTTTACAACTTCTATTTCTTTTAAATCTTCTTACATCAACTATTTTTTATTGACTCTAAATTGTAATCTTAAGATGGTAGAGTTGAAGTGCGCTTTTTGGTTAAAATAAAAATAGTTTGTGATTAACAAATTATATTGACACTCCTTACTATAGCAGGGACTTACTATTATTTTAATTTGCATAAATCTTTTTCTAGATCATATAATGCTTTGACCATGCATCGACACCAAAAATTACCTTTGGAGGTGACAGGTGATAGAACATGTTCTTTTTTTTTCTTTTTTTTTTCTTCAAAATTTCGGTGATTTAATATCTCTATTAAACAAATTTTGACAATTTTATATTTCCAATTTCGATTTTTTGATAGTGTAGTGTTAGAGAATTTACAAACAACAAAAATACATCCCAGTTGATAACAAAGAATAAAGCAAAAAATATTTCTCATATAGTATGACTCAAATACCCAAGCATTTGATGCAAGAATAATAAAATGATTAAAGCAATGCAAGGAGTGTTTGATATATTGTATACCTAGGTATTTATTGTAGTAAAATCAAAACATTGCAACAACTCTCCACCAGTACAAGGATTGTTAATTAACACAAATCGTTACTCGTAAACTACATTAGATTATACTAGAAGTGTGTAGAATCTTAGGACTCTAATCTAATGTCAATGAGAATTAGTTGATGCAAGAGGATTAAAAAAAAAAGACCTACAAAATTAAAAATAAAAAATAAAAAAAGAAGGGGAAAGCGTTGATGGAGACTAAAATCTAAAAAATAATAATTGCTTTATATATATATGGAGTAAAATGAGTAGTGTCAAATTGCAACAACTAAAAAGTAAAAGTTATGCCAATATTAAGACAAAATTATACAAATAATGCTTGTTAAGAAAATGTACAAATAATATAAGAATTGAAATGTAAATGGTAAAGCACAACACAAGCCAATACCAGATCAGCAACATGTCAATGCAACATTATCCATTTATAACTTGTTAACTAAATATTTTTTAACACCAAAAACTAAAAAGAAACTAAAATAGATAATATTTAAATATAAAAATTAAAAAGTAAAATTTTTATGATCATAAATACCAAATGATTAATTAAACATGTTATGTGTGTAAGCAAAAGATAACTATAAAATATTGAAAAACAAATTGAGGTTCAAAGTGATTGATACACTCTCCAAGCAGAATGAAAGTGATTGAGATTTACGTAAAACACGCTTCAAAATGGAGGGCAACCTAATGTAATGAATTAGTAATTACCACCTCAGTTGGTATCCCTTACACGCATCAAATTCATAGTCATATCAATGCATCACAAAGCCTCCCTCGTCAAGTGAACTCTTTCTCAATGTGCAAAAATCATGGGCATGGCGACTATATGGTTGATCATTAAAGGGGTATTAGCACGTGTGAGGTGTGAACATTCAAACAAGAACAACACACAAAGTTTTATGACATCACTAAGCATTAGGATGATTGACATGATACATATACGTGATTGCTTACGTTTTTTTGCCTCGTCCTTTCTTGGCTTCTGATAAAATTTTCCACTTTATTCATACACGTAGAAAGTAAAGTAATATATAATTGAGAATTTTCGATGATAGTCTTTATATCATAATGAAAAGTTTTATTATTGAGATTATAATTTAATTAAATATTATTTTATGAAATTATTATTGTCACTCTTAATTTTTATGGTTGTCATTGTTGCCTAATATTATTATTATTAACAATTAACAATATCATTGATGTAACACTCTCTTTTGTGTTTCTTTTCTCTTCACAAATTTCAGAGTGTTTGAGAGTTTCGTTGTTGAAGCTCCTTCCTTTTCCGTGACTGAATCGGGAAAGAGGAAAAACAAGTTGTGGTAGTGGTGGGGTGCTACCTTAGAAGTACGGAGTTGCTTCTTCTTCACTCTCCTTCTTTCCTTCTTTTAAGTAGTTGGAGCTTTCAAAATTCTTTGTTCTCTTCTTATCAGAGGATACAGATGCTCGTATTCTAGAAGGAAACTAGTTGTACAATATTCTTCGTGCATTTTGTTTTGCAGTTTTTGTGCATATTTTTTATTCTGATTATTTTGGACAACTGTACATAAATTAGTGGTTTTGCTGATTCTCATATCAGAATTGGTTAGGCTAGGCATCATTATTTTTTTTTGGTTGTATATATAAGCCTTGTTTCTATATATGCATATCAGCAATTAATAGAGAGAAATACAATTTCATTTTCAGTATTTTGTTTCATCTTCATATGTTTCTATGTGTTGAAAATTTTGAGAATTAAAAACTTACATCAAATGCATCCATCACTTGCCCTTCATTCATTAAAGAAGCAACTTGTGTTGGAGGGAAAATTTGAGAACTTGAAGTATTTGACTCATTTGAATGTAATTTGACATATATTTTTCAGACAACTTGTACATCTTCTCCTTTAAAATATTAATCTTTTCTTCACATGTAGAAAGATCAATCTTTGAATAACAGAACCAAATAGCTTCAAACTTCATTCGTTGATCAAGAATAGCTCCAATAGCAAGAATGTCACAATAATGATCCCAATACATACTAAACTTGTTCATCATATTCAATGCCATGTCTTTAATTGTCGGATCATCACTTTTGGAATTTTCCCGCAATATTCAATTTTCCAAACTTGCATGAAGTAACGATTAGAAGTTGGATAAGATGAACTTGAAATCAAATTATTCATGACAAAAGATGGCTTCAAGAACTCACATTTTTCAGCCCTTTTCCATTGGTCATTTGATGGACAATGAACATAAGCTCTATCACGAATAACCAAGCTTCCAAAGGCACTACGATATCTGATTGCACTTTCAAGCATAAGATAGGTAGAATTCCACCTAGTAGCAACATCCATTCTCAAACCTACTTTTGTATCAATACCCCTCACTTGAATAACACATTCTTTAAATGCAATTTTTCTTGCCTCCGATCCTCTCACATGCTTAATACTCTCTCTAATCTTGTGCAAAGCATCAAAAGCCACCCTAAAGCCTTTTTGTACAATAATATTCAAGATATGTGCACTACACCTTATATGAAAGTAATCACCATTGCATACCAAATTATTTTGCAATTTCAATTGCTCACTCAAAATTTTTTGCAATACCTCATTGGCACTAGCATTGTCTAATTTGATAGAAAATATTTTTCCTATCTATTCCCCAATCAAGCAACAAAGCAAAATATTTTTGTGCCAAATCATGACCAATGTGTGGAGGTTCCATTTAACAATAGACAATAATCTTGCTATTCACTTCCAATTAGCATCAACAAAATGAGCAGTCAAACAAATATACCCTTGTTGAGTTATAGAAGTCCAACAATCAAATGTCGAACAAATTCGGTTATGAGATTTATGCATTGCAACTTTCACCCTCTCTTTGTGTTCATGAAATTTCTTTAAAATATTAGACACGAATGTATTCCTACTTGGAATTCTTACTTCTGGATTTAGATAATAAGCAATTCTCTAATCCACTTATATTCAACAAAATTATATGGCAACCTAATAGCCATTGAAATAAGATCATCTACAACTTTTTGGTCAATTTCCCTAGACCTTAACTTCCCAGCATGATCAATTATCATTTTCCCCACATCATTATCTTTTATTTTTTTAGCACCACACGCTTTGACAAATGATGCAACATTGTTGAAGTTTTTTTTTTGTCTCACCAACAACTTACTCAGCACCACATGCATTACATTTCGCCTTTTCTTTACCATATTTTATACTAATTTTTGTGAAATGATCCCAAACTTTAGAAGTAGTAACCCTAGGTCTCTTACTTTCTCTATCAGCATCAATACCCTCATTTTCAATCTCTTTTACAATTGATGGAAAAGATTCATTCAAATTATTATTAACACATTGTTCATCTACAGTTTCATATCTCATTTTGTTCTGTAAAACCCTAAATATATATAACACAATTAGTAACAAATAGAAATTTAGCTTGTCAAATATTACACTGATTCACTGATTCAACCAACACAACCTCACAACCAACAAATTTAATTAATATTAAAAAAAATTAGCCAACACAGGAAACAAAGCCAATAGTAACAAATTTAGCCAACATTCAAAAGAAATTTATTAGGATTCAACCATATCAAGATTCACTTATTCAGCTTTAGCCAACACAACCAACAAATTTAATTAATATTAAATTCTTTTTTGCCAACACAGCTAACAAAGGCCAATAGTAATACAACCACAAATTTAATGAAAAGAACTCAAAAAGGTGTCTATGGAGTATGAACTATTAGAGTATCACGATTCAGGTTCATACTCAAGGAATGACAAAAAAGCTTACCTTCGTAGATGGTGTACGGTGTGAGACTGCGGGGTGGCCCCCAAACAACATGTATGATGTGAGGTGGCCCAGGGTGGTGACGTGCGTGATGGCTCGCGGCGCGCGTAGTGGCGCGTGGCGCATGGTGGTGCGGTGGCGGTGTGGTGTGTGCCCCACCGTGCCTTAAGTGTGAGCATGAGGTGCGACCATGCAAGTGGTGGCGTGGTGTGATGAGTGAGCGTGAGAGGGTGGCTGGAGTTGGCTACATTGTTGCTTACGGTGACTGGTGAGGCGTAACTGCGTAAGGGGCTATAAAATTATTTTGAAGTTGAAAGTTAACTTGAAACCCTATCTCATGTTGGGTTGCACCTGCACCTTGGCCCAATAATTATTGCATTTTTTTAATCACAGGTTGGTGAGTCAGCTCGACTCACCACTAGTTCAAACCCGGATGAGTCAGCTTGTTAGTGAACCGGGTTCAAAATTGGTTCGTACTGAATTTTTTAATTTTTTCAAACTAGCCCAGCTCGAACCCGTGGTGGGCCAAGTTGGCTCACCAGGCAGAGTCCACTTTGATAGCTCTAGATACAGATGCTTGTATTCTAGAAGGAAGCTAGCTGTACAATATTCTTTGTGATTTATGTTTTGCAGTTTTGATGCATATTTTTTATTTTGATTATTTGGACAGTTGTACATAAATTAGTGGTTTTGCTGATTCTCATGTGAGAATTGGATAGGCTAGGAGTCATTATTTTCTTTGGCTGTATATATAAGCCTTGTTTCTGTGCGTACCAACAATAGAGAGAAATATAATTTCACTTTCAGTATTATGTTTCTTCTTCATATTTTTTTGTCATTTTTTTTATACTTCTTTTTCTTCTTCTTTCTCTAAAAGCTCGAAATCGAGATAAGGGAAACTATAACTCAAATCATTACTACATTTTGAGTTGCATGTAGTTGAATCATCATTAAAAATATGATTCATGGCTAAGTTGCTTGAGTTAAGTAGATTGCATGTCATTTAGGATCATTACAAGAAAATGGAAATTATCACTAAAATTTCTTGAAAGAGATGTAATTTGTGGGCGAAGCCTTAGACGCCAAAATTTTATACATGTCCACGTCCTTATTTTAAATATTCAAGATTAAAAATGAGAAAGGAGCCAACTTACAGCTGCATCGTGTGATCCTTAGCATAGTTTCCTGTCTCGTACACGCCCTCTTTTTTACTTCAGATCACGAAAATCGTAAAAATTGGTTGGTATGTTGTTTGACATTTCTGTAGATTATCTCACTCTTTTTTGCTTCAATCTTATAATCGGTGGTGGAACTTGATTTAAACA